>NW_007734745.1:12746-30964 GCF_000696425.1 Galeopterus variegatus | reverse complement strand
GGGCCGGCCCCTGAAAACATTTTTAAAAGCAATATGATTTTAAACCTTTGTAAAAAAGTAGTCTTCTGTTTTAACATTTGTAGAATTCTGTGTACAGATATGTTTTGTCCAGAGATGTAGCCAGTTTTAATTTTGTAGATACATTTCAGTCTAGAGAAACTCAGTGAGAAAAATTTTTGGTCACCAGGTTTTAAATGACCAAAAGGCACAAAATTAGTTGTTCAAACCCAAGCATATAGACCTTTTCCAAACATGCAAAATGTTGGCTTTTTGTCTTTGAGTCATTTTTTAATATCCAGATGGTACTTTTAAAATAAACAGTGTAAAAGAGTGTTACACAGAGAGAGGATATTTGAAAAGGGATATAGCAGAAAAGCGAGGAAGAATGCAACGTACACGATGTTCTGCATAACTAGGGAGTGAAGCCTGTGGCCAAGGAACATGGAAAGGAGAGGGTTGCCACTAGTTTGCTTGCTGTAGTTACTCCTTTTATTTATTTTTTATGATAATTTTTAAAAAATTTTATTTTATTTTGTCAATATACAATGTGGTTGATTGTTGTGGCCAATTACCGAAACCTCCCTCCCACCTGCCTCACCCCCCGCCCTCCCTAGAATCTCATATCTGTTCACTTGTCGTGTCAACTTCAAGGAATTGTCATTGTTGTGTCTTCTTCCTGCCTCCCCCCAGGTTATTTGTGTATTTATTTATTTATTTTTAGCTCCCACAAATAAGCGAGAACATGTGATATTTCTCTTTCTGTGCCTGACTTGTTTCACTTAATATAATTCTCTCTAGGTCCATCCATGTTGTTGCAAATGGCAGTATTTCATTCTTTTTTATAGCAGAGAAGTATTCCATTGTGTAGATGTACCACATTTTCCGTATCCGCTCATCTGATGATGGACATTTGGGCTGGTTCCAACTCTTAGCTATTGTAAAGAGTGCTACAATGAACATTGGGGAACAAGTATACCTGCAACTTGATGATTTCCATTCCTCTGGATGTATTCCCAGCAGTGGGATAGCTGGGTCGTATGGTAGATCTATCTGCGATTGAACGAGGAACCTCCATACCATTATCCATAGAGGCTGCACCATTTTGCAGTCCCACCAACAGTGTATGTGAGTTTCTTTTTCTCCACAATCTCTCCAGCCCTTATCATTCTCATTCTCAGCCTTTTGGATATTAGCCATCCTGACTGGGGTGAGATGGTATCTCAAAGTGGTTTTGATTTGCATTTCCTGGATGCTGAGTGATGTTGAGCATTTTTTCATGTGTCTGTTGGCCATTTGTATATTTTCCTTTGAGAAATGCCTATTCAGCTCCTTTGCCCATTTTTAAATTGGGTTATTTGTTTTTTTTGCTGTAAAGTTGTTTCAGTTCCTTGTATATTCTGCATATTAATCCTTTGTCAGATATATATTTTGCAAATATTTTTTCCCACTCTGTTGGTTGTCTTTTCACTCTGTTGATTGTTTCTTTTGCTGTGTGGAACCTTTTTAGTTTGATATAATCCCATTTGTTTATTTTTCCTTTAGTCGCCTGTGCTTTTGGGGTCATATTCATGAAGTCTGTACCCACTCCTACTTCCTGGAGTGTTTCCTCTGTGTTTTCTTTAAGGAGTTTTATTGTTTCAGGATGTATATTTAACTCTTTAATCCATTTTGAGTTGATTTTGATATATGGTGAGAGGTATGGGTCTAGTTTCATTCTCCTACATATGGATATCCAGTTATCCCAGCACCATTTGCTGAAGAGGCAGTCTGTTCCCCAGTATGTGGACTTGGTGCCTTTGTCAAAGATCAGATGGCTGTAGGTGTATGGGTTGATTTTGGGTTCTCTATTCCATTCCATTGATCTGCATGTCTGTTTGTATGCCAGTACCATGCTGTTTTGGTTATTATAGCTTTGTAATATAGTTTAAAGTCAGGTAAATAAATGCCTTCAGCTTTATTTTTTTTGCTCAGGATTTCTTTGGCTATGTGTGGTCTTCTGTTATTCCATATAAATGTCTGGATAGTTTTTTCCATTTCAGAGAAAAATGTCATTGGAATTTCAATGGGGATTGCATTGAATCTGCAGATCACTTTGGATAATATGGACATTTTCAAATGGGGATTGCATTGAATCTGCAGATCACTTTGGATAATATGGACATTTTCACAATGTTAGTTCTTCCAATCTAAGAGCATGGGATATCTTTCCATCTTCTTGTGTTCTCTTTAATTTCTCTCAACAGCGGTTTGTAGTTCTCTTCATAGAGATTTTTCACATCCTTGGTTAGCTTTATTCCTAAGTATTTTATTTTTTTGGTGGCTATTGTAAATGGGGTAGCTTTCTTGATTTCTTTTTCTATAGGTTCACTGTTGGAGTATAGAAATGCTACTGATTTTTGCGTGTTGATTTTGTATCCTGCAACTTTGCTGAAATCATTTTCCAACTCCCAGAGTTTTTTGGAGAGTCTTTAGGCTGTTCAATATATAGGATCATATCATCTGCAAACAGGGACAGTTTGACTTCATCATTTCCAGTCTAGATGCGTTTATTTCCTTCTCTTCTCTGATTGCTCTGGCTAGTACTTCCAACACTATGTTGAATAGGAATGGTGAGAGTGGGCATCCTTGTCTAGTTCCTGTTCTTAAGGGAAATGCTTTCAGCTTTTTCCCATTCAGGATGATATTGGCAGTGGGCTTATCATATATGGCTTTAATTACTTTGAGATACTTTCTATCACCTAACTTGTAGAAAGCTTTTATCATGAATGAATGTTGAACTTTGTCAAATGATTTTTCATCATTTATAGAGATGATCATATGATTTTTGTCTTTGCATTTATTGATGTGGTGTATCACATTTATTGATTTGCATATGTTGAACTAATCCTGCATCCCTGGGATAAATGACACTTGATCATGGTGGATAATTTTGTGTGTGTGTTGCTGTATTCTGTTAGCTAGTATTTTATTGGGGATTTTTGTATCTATATTCATCAAGAATATTGGCCTGTAGTTTTCTATTTTTGATGTATCTTTGTCTGGTTTTGGTATCAGGGTGATGTTTGCCTCATAGAATGAGTTTGGGAGAATGGGTTCTGTTTCAATCTTTTGGAATAGTTTGTAGAGAATTGGTATCAGTTCCTCTTTGAAGGTTTGGTAGAACTCTGCAGTGAACCTGTCTGATCCTGGGCTTTTCTTTGTTGGGAGCCTTCTGATAATAGCGTCAATCTCTTTTATTGTTATTGGTCTGTTCAGATTTTCTACATATTCTTGGTTCAGTTTTGGTAGTTTGTATGTGTCCCGAAATTTATCCATTTCCTCCAGATTTTCAAATATGTTGGCATATAGTTATTTATAGTAGTCTCTAATGATTCCTTGTATTTCTGAGGTATCATTGTAATATCACCTTTTTCATTTCTAATTTTTGTTATTTGGTTCCTATCTCTGCTTTTGTTAGTTAGCCTTGCTAAAGGTTTGTCAATTTTATTTATCTTTTCAAAAAACCAACTTTTTGTTTCTTTGATCTTTTGTATCTTTTTTTTGGGTTTCTATTTCATTTAGTTCTGCTCTGATCTTAATTATTTCTTTTCATATACTAACTTTGGGTTTGGATTGTTCTTGTTTTTCTAGATCTTTAAGGTGAAGTGTTAGGTTGTTTATTTGCCATCTTTCCATTCTTCTGAAGTAAGAATTTAATGCAACAAATTTCCCTCTTAGTACTGCTTTTGCAGTATCTCACAGGTTTTGGTATGATGTGTCATGATTTTCATTAGTTTCAAGAATTTTTTTGATTTCCTGTTTAATTTCTTCTTGGACCCATATGTCATTAAGTAGAATGTTGTTTAATTTCAATATGTTTGTATAGTTTCTAGAGTTTTATTTATTATTGATTTCTAATTTTAATCCATTGTGATCTGAAAAAATACATGGACTAATTCCAAATTTTTTGAATTTGTTGAGACTTGCTTTGTGACCTAACATGTGGTCTATCCTGGAGAATGTTGCATGAGCTGATGAGAAGAATGAGTATTTTGAGGTTTTTGGATGGAATGTTCTGTAGATATCTGCCATGTCTAATTGGTCTAAAGTGTTGTTTTCATCTTGTGTTTCTGTATTGACTTTTTGCCAACGTTGAGGATGGGGTGTTCAGGTCCCATGCTATTATGGTGTTAGTGTCTATCTCATTCTTTAGATCTAATAGTGTTTACCTTATAAATTTGCATGCTCCGATGTTGGGTGCATATATATTTAAGATTGCTATGTCTTCTTGATGGATAGATCCTTTTATTATTATATAGTGGCTTTCTTTATCTCTTTTTATGGTTTTTGCTTTAAGGTCTATTTTATCTGATATAAGAATAGCTACTCCAGCCCGTTTTTCATTTCTATTTGCACAGTATATCTTTTTCCATCCTTTCACTCTTAGTCTATGTGTGTCTTTACAGGTGAGGTGAGTCTCTTGAAGGCAGCATATTGTTGGGTCCATCTTTTTAATCCAGTCCATCAGTCTGTGTCTTTTGAGTGGTGAGTTTAATCCCTTTACATTTAGAGTTATTATTGAAAGGTGTTGATTTATTCCTAGCATTTTATTGATTTTTGGTTAGACGTCAAGTATCTTTTTTCCTTTCTTTCTGATTTTCTGTTTGACTTCTGTATTTGTTGGTTTCTTGGGGTGGTAGATAAACTATTTTTTCTCTTTATTAACATTTTTGTTTTACTGGTAGATTTTGTTCTTTCTTGAGTATTCATGGCAGTGATGGTTGTTTTTCAGGTATCAAACCCAGTACTTCCTTGAGAATTTCTCGTAAGGCTGGTTGTGTGGTATTGAACTCCCACAGTTTTTGTTTGTCTGAGAAATGCACTATTTGTCCTTCATTTTGGAAGGATAGCCTTGCTGGGTATTCTTGGCTGGCAATTTTTGTCCTTTAGTATTTTGAATATATCATCCCATTCTTTTCTGGCTTTTAGGGTTTCTGATGAAAAGTCTGAAGTTAGTCTGATTGGGGCTCCCTTATAGGTGACTTGCTGCTTCTCTCTTGCAGCTTTTAAGATTCTCTCTTTGTCTCTGAGTTTTGCCAGTTTGACCATAACATGTCTTGGAGAGGACCTTTTTGGGTTGAATATATTTGGGGATCTTTGGGTCTCCTGAATCTGAAGATCTGTGACTTTCCCTATGCTTGGGAAGTTTTCTGCTTTATTTCATTGAATATGTTTTCAATGCCATTTCCTTTTTCCTCCCCTTCTGGAATAGCCATGATTCGGATATTTGAGTCCGTAAGGTAGTCTGTTATGTCTCTTAGACTTTCTTCAATTTTTAAAATTCTTTTTTCTTTTTTCTGTTCTGCATGTGTTAATTCAAACAGCCTGTCTTCAAGGTCAGAAATTATCTCTTCTGCTTGTTCTAGCCTGCTGGTTAGACTCTCTGTTGTGTTTTTTATTTCACTGAATGAATCCTTCAGCTCCACAAGCTCTGCTACATTCTTTTTCAGGGCATTGATTTCTTTGTACATTTCTTCTTTCAGATCCTGTATATTTTTTCTCACTGTGTTGTCTGAGTTTTCTTGTATCTCATTTAGTTTCCTTAGAATTGTTCTAAATTCCTTGTCAGTCATTTCAAGGACTTCCTTCTCTATAGGATCTAGAGCTTGAGAATTATTATTTTCCTTTGGTGGTGATGTACTTTCTTGATTTTTCATATTTCTGGTATCTTTCCTTTGGTGTTTAGTCATTGGCAGGGGTATCACAGTCCACTCATTCCACCCTGATGTCTGGCCTGGATTCTGAAGGGACTGCCTATTCTGAGCAGCGGGAACTAGCCTGGTCTGGGGGTCCTGCAGCACCTGCCTGTTCTGGCATGGCTGGCTCAGGAAGTGTGGGCCCAGAGGCTCTCAGGCCTCTTTGAGCAGCAGGGACTGACCTGGGCGGGGGGTCCCTCAGCACCTGCCTGTTCTGATGCAGCTGACTTGGGGCATGTGGGCCCGCTGGCTCTCAGGCCTCTCTGCATGGTGGGGACTGACCTGGGCTGGAGGCCCTGTGGCACCTGCCTTTTCTGGTGTGGCTGACTCAGGGCATGTGGGCCCAGCCCTCTCCCAGCCTAGATAATCTTGGCTGTAGTGTTCCAAGGGGGACCAGGGAGGGTGCTGGATGATCACAATCACTTCTCCCCAGAGCCCATCTCGGTTAGGCTCGGAGAGGGAGTGAAGGGGTTAAGGGGGTGGGGGTGATGGGAGGGTGATCCAGCTACCTCTGACAGCCTCTTTCCAGGTTTCAGGTTTTGGCACCAAAATGTAAGGTCACTGAGGAAGGAAATGCTAGCCATGTGAAGGAGGAAAAGAAGATTTTATTAGCAAGCAGCAAGTGAACCTGCCGGGCTGAGCTGAAAAAATGGTGTCAGCGTTGAGAGGCAGTTGGGCGTCTTCTTTTATAGGGTTAAGATTGGCATCTGGCCTAGCCTAGGAAGATGGTCACAATGTTCCACTCCAGATACAGCCTGTTCATGGGAACAGAGACATGAGACAGAAACCTTGGACTGGCCAGGGGAAGCAGTTACAGTGTTATACCCTAGTTACAGCTCGCTCAGCCTGCTGCTGGGAACAGAGACTTATGGATATAGAAATTTAGAGGAGTGGAACTTCGAGAAATGAAACTGATAGGTGGGGGCTTTCTAACAGTCAGGTTTTCAGTTCCATGGACCTAAGACAAGATAATTCAGACATCAGCGCAGTGTCACAGGTGTGCACAAGCCCACAGGAGCCTTGGAAGTGTACACAGGTACATGTGGAGCTGAGCCCCCAGATGTGGCAAGTCACATCCAGATAAGGAGCCACGAGGCTGGTCTTCCCACCAAGAGCAAGATTCAAACCTGTGGATTCATCAGAAAGAGAAGCAGAATTTCTGTCTTTCCTCAGTTTTCTTCCTCTCAACCATCTGACTGTGAGCAAATCCGTGTGCCCAAGTTTTCAAATCAAAATCCATTTGCATTTGTTTATGAGTATGGGGCATACTCAGGGACTTAGGTGCATCCTTCCTGGGTGATGCTTCCATTCACCATCTTAGAAAAACACATGGGGTGGAGTCTTGCTCCACAGGGATTTGAAATGCCATGCTTGGTATTGTGCCCTTGTGGAACAGATCAGCCGCTAAAGCACACGTCTGATAGGTCCTGGTTCACATCTGATCCACAGTCATGTTGCCCTCCAGTTTTCCAGTAGGGCCATTAGTGTCATGAAGGAAATGGCTCTCATGGCTGGGAGGTGGCATGTCCTGGTGGGAAACTGTGAGTCAGAGCAAGTTCCCTGTCGCCAGAGGCAGAGATGCTGTGGAAATGATTAAACTCTCCAGACCTGCTAGTGCACAGGAGTGATGAGCCTGTTTATTGTTAATGAGAGTTGTGTGGCTTTTTCAGTTACTTAAAATTTAATGATTGTTTTAAATGATTCAGAAAAATAGAGTATTCCATGCTCTTTGGGAAGACACTTGCAGGAGTGGAATAGGCATGTGAAGATGTGTAGTAATGTGGTCCCATGCACCAGACAGTCCATGGTCTCACAACACTGAGCATTGCAACTTGCCGAGCACAGATTGTGCTCTGTGGCACCATCTCATTTAGTTCACACACATGGTCCTTTCCCCTCCTATTCAGCAGAGTCCTCAGGGCAGGTGCTGTGTGCTGTGGCCCACCTGCAGGTGTGCTTTTCTAATGATAATCAAGTAAAAATGCAGGATTCTCAGCTTTTCTTGAAAAATTAGTAGATTTGTCAACATGGGGCTTGCATTTCCATAGTGAGTCCTGGCTGCAACTGAGCAGTGACAGGCATCTGGGTGTGTAGGTTCCTGCAGTTCCCCATCCCACTGGCAGCTTCATCACCTTCCTGGGCGTTTAGTCTCTGGAGTTTGAGACCAGTCATTGGTAGTAGTTGCCATCCCTTTCCAGTACATTCCAACACTCCCCCTCAATTGCACTGCACTTTTAAGAACACCTCCCCCGATGGTGCCCCTTCTTTAGCGTCATCCCCTCTCCATCCTTCAGAGCCAACCCTGCTGGAAGGTTGCCTGCATTTCTATCTCAATTTCTTCCTCCTTCTTCCCCAGTACTCAACCTAGCCCATGGCAGCTCCTCCCCCACACTCAGCCCAAAGCACTTTGCTAAGTTGCACTGACATGCATGTCACTAAATAATCCATCTTCCAGTATGTGCCAGGACCTCTCAGCAGTACCTGACATTCTTGGTCACTTCCTGCTCTTTAAATAGCCTCACAAACCCTGGAGAAGCCAGCCTGCTGCCTGAGCAGGAGCTGAGGTGGGTGCCATCCTGTGTGCCATCGGGGGCCCAGATCCAAGCCCCGGAGAGGCCTGCCCATGGCCCAAGCAGCAGCCAAGGTGGTCTACCACAGCCACTTCCACACCTACTGCCGCCTCAATGATGGCTCACCACCACAGTAGCAGCCAGGGCCACCCTACAGGCAACCTATCACACACTCAATTGCATTGATACAAGGAGAGTCACCAGCAGAGTTTACAAACAGAGGAAGAAGCCTCTCTCCTTGTAGCCTACTCCAGAGTAATAGAAGAAACAAGTGCCCTACCAAATTACCAAACATCAATGAAAAAATACTAGAACTACAAATAAACAAGAAGATATGACACCACTGAAGGAATACAGTAATTCTTAAGTACCAGACCCCTTAGAGCAGGAAACCCTTGAAATATCTGAAAAAGAATTCTGAGCAATGATCTTAAGAAAACTCAGATATAAGAGAAGATTCAATTAGAGAACATAATGAAACAAGAAAAAATATCCAGGATATGAAGGAGGAAATTTACAAAGGGATTAATGCCTTAAAAAAGAATGTAGCAGAACTCCTAGAACTGAAGGATTCTCTCAACAAAATAAAAAACACAACACAGAGCTTGAACAGCAGGCTAGACCAAGCAGAAGAAAGAATTTCAGATCTTGAAGATGGTCTTTTTGAAATAACCCAGGCAGACAAAAAAAGAAAAAAAAATAAAGGAAAAAAGAATTTAATAATTGAAGAAAATCTAAGAGTGCAGACAACCTCAAGTGCACAAACATCTGAATCATGGGTATTCCAGAAGGGGAGGAGAAAGGAAAAGGCATTGAAAACATATTCAAGGAAACAATAACAGAAAACTTCCCAGGTATATAGAGAGATGCAGACCTTCAGATCCAGGAAGCCCAAGGATCCCTAAACAAATTCAATCCAAAAAAATCCTCCCTGAGACACATTGTAGTCAAACTGAAAAAAATCAGATCCAGGAAGCCCAAGGATCCCTAAACAAATTCAATCCAAAAAATCCTCTCCAAGACACACTCTAGTCAACCTAGCAAAGCTCAAAGACAAAGAGAATTCTAAAAGCAGCAAGAGAAAAGCTTCAAGTCACCTGTAAGGGAGCCCCTATCAGACTAACAGTGGACTTCTCAACTGAAACCTTACAGACCAGAAAAAAATGGGATGATATATTCAAAATACTAAAAGAAAAAAATTGCCAGCCAAGAATTCTGTACCTCACGAGGTTATCCCTCAGAAATGAGGGAGAGATAGTATATTTCCCAGACAAACAGAAAGTGTGGGAGTTCACCACCACATGACCAGCCCTGTAAGAAATTCTCAAAGGAGTCATGAATTCGGAATCTGAAAAATGATAATCAGTATCACTGATACACAAGAAAGAGCAAAACCCACCAGTAAGACAAAAGTGCAGATGAGAAATAGAAAGAAGCTAATTCATGCCTCCTAAAAAATCCAACTAATACTGAAGATGAAAAATAAAAGGGGAAGAAAGGAACAAAAGATATTTACAAAATCTAAACAAGAAACAGTAAAAAGGGAGGAGTAAAGCAACAGCTGTCAATAACAACCCTAAATGTAAATGGATTAAACTCCTCATTCAAAAGATACAGACTGATTGTATTAAAAAGCTAGACCCAACTATATGCTGTGTTCAAGAGACCCTCTGCATCTATAAAGACAAACACAGATTAAAAGTGAAGGGATGGAAAAAGGTATGCCATGCAAATGGAAACCAGAAATGAGCAGGAGTAGCTAGCTATTCTTATATTGGATAAAATAGACTTTTAACCAAAAACCATAAAAAGAGACAAAGAATGCCACTATGTAATCATAAAGGAATCTGTCTAGCTAGAATACATAACATTTACAGATATTATACACCCAACAGTGGAGCACCCAGATATGTAGCAAACACTCTTAGACCTAAAAAAAAGAGATAGACCCTAATATGATAATAATGGGTGACCTGAACACCACTATCTCAGCATTGGACAGATCTTTCAGGCAACAAATCAACAAAGAAACACAGGACTTAAACTATACCTTAGACCAATCGGACCTGGTAGATATCTACAGAACATTTCATACAACAACTACACATTATACATTCTTCTCATCAGCACATGGAACATTCTCCAGGATAGACCACATGTTAGGTCACAAATCAAGTCCCAGCAAATTAAAAAAAATCAAAAGCATTCCAAGTATCTGTTCAGACCACTATGGATTAAAACTGGAAATCAATAACAAGTGAAACTCTGGAAACAGTACAAGTGCATGGAAACTAAACAACAGGCTCCTGAATGACCTATGGGTCCAAGAAGAAATTAAACAGGAAATCAAAAAATTTCCTGAAAATGAAGATACATCATACCAAAACCTGTGGGATACTGCAAAAGCAATACTCAGAAAGAAGTTGATTGCAATAAACTCAGAAGAATGAAACGACCTGTACATCTCATCATATACCAAAATCAACTCAAAATGGATTAAAGACTTGAATATAAGATCCCAAACCATAAAACTACTAAAGGAAAAAATAGGGGAAACACTCCAGGAAGTAGAACTGTACAAAAACTTTATGAATAAAACTCCAAAAGTACAAGCAACAAAAGAAGAAATAAACAAAAGGGATTATATCAAAATAAAAAGCCTCTGCACAGTAAAGGAAACAATCAACAGAGCAGAAAGACAACCTACTGAATGGGAGAACATATTTGTAAACTATACGTATGACAAGGGATTAATATCCAGAATGAATATATAAGGAACTGAAACAACTATACAGTAAAAACCAAATAATCCAATTAAAAAATGGACAAAGAAGATAAATAGACATTTTTCAAAGGAAGACATACAAATGGCCAGCAGGTACATGGAAAAATGCTCAGTATTGCTAATCATCAGGGAAATGGAACTCAAAACCACATTAACATATCATCTCACTCCAGTTAAACTGGCCATTATCAAAAAGACAGAATATTAAATGCTGGCAAAGCTGCAGGGAAAGGGGAACTTTTCTACACTGTTGGTGGGATTGTAAATTAGCACAGCCATTACGGAAAACAACATGGAGTTTCCTTAAATAACTACAGATAGAGCTACCATACAATCCAGCAATCCCACAACTGGGCATATACCCAAAGGAATGGAAATCATCATGTCGAAGGGACACCTGCACTCCCATGTTCATTGCAGCTCTATTTACAATAGCCAAAATATAAAACCAACCTAAATGTCCATCGACAGATTACTGGATAAGGAAAATGTGGTATATATACAAATGGAATACTGCTCATCCATAAAAAAGAATGAAATTCTGCCATTTGCAGCAACATGGATGAGTCTGGAGAAAATTATGTTAAGTGAAATAAGCTAGACACAGAAAGAGGCATACTGCATGGTGTCACTCATAACTGGGTGATAAGAAAGAAGGAAAGAAAGAAAGGAAGGAAGGAAGGAAGGAAGAAAGAAAGAAAGACCACAATAATATGTTGAACTTTTAGGAGAGAACAAACCTAAGGCTACTAGAGTTGGGGTGGGAGGGGGCGATAGAGGGAGGGGGTTTAGGGAGTGATAGGTCAGGTAAAGGGCATAAGAAAGAACTACAATTTGTAATAATGAATATGCAAATAATAAAAAAGACTATAAAAAATAAATTCCACAGATTAAAAAAAAACATCCTCTGCTGTTGTTTTCTGCTACAATGCACTCGTACTCCGTGGTTTTCTCCTAGGTCTCAGTTTTCTTTACAGACTCAACCTCTTCTACCTGGAAGAATGTAAAATGTTCCACAAAGATTTGTCCTGGGCCATCTTCTTGTTGCTATATTTCTTTTTTTATTTTTTATTTTTATTTTCCAAAACTCGTGGAAATTTGATTTCCAATGTGGCAGNTTTTTTTTTTCCTTTTTGTCTTTTATTTTTTACTGACCGGTAACGGGATCGCAACCCTCGGTGTCACGCCTGTACCGGGGACAGGCAACGGGATCGCAACCCTTGGTGTTGCGCCCACACCGCGCTCAGCCAGTGAACGGGAACCGGTCTCCACATGTGATCCGAACCCTCAGCAGGAGCGCCGCCACGCTCCCAAGCAGCGCACTCTCCAGTGCGCCACTGGGCGGGCCCAGAAGTATTTTTAAATTAAGGTTACAATGGCCTCTGTGAAAGTTTGTGGCTTTGCAGAGTTCTTTGTGATAGTTCTTGTTATGAGGAATACATGCATGAAAACTAATGGAGTTTGGATGTGTCGTCCCCTCCAAAACTCGTGGAAATCTGATCTCCAATGTGGCAGTGTTGGAAACTGATTGAGTCATGGGGGCGGATCCCTCATGAATGGATTAATGCTCTCCTTGGGGAGGAGGGGTCGTGAGTGAGTTCTCGCTCTATTAGATCCTGTGAGAGCTGATTGTTTATAGGACTCTGACACCTTCTCTCTCTCTCTCTCTCTCTCTCTCTCTCTCTCTCTCTCGCTTCCCCTCGCCATGTGACCTGCCCGTACCCGCCGGCTGCCGCCACCCTTCTCCATGAGCAGAAGCAGCCCGAGGACCGCGCCAGATGCAGCCGCCCCAGAATCGCAAGCCAAACAAACCCCCCTCCTCCACAAACTACCCAGTCTCAGGTATTTTTTGCTATATTTTTGCTATATTTCTTTTCCTCATTTATCTAATCCATCCCCTGGGCCTTTAGTACTGTCCATATATTGGAGTCCCAGATAATGTCTCTAGAACATTCCTCTTTTTAAGCTCTAGATGCCCAATCCCATTGCTCACTTGGTGCCTCCATTTGGATGGCCCACAGGCAGTATAAGTTCATTCCAGAACTTTACAGCGTTTCCTACTTAATGAATGGTCCACAGTCCATTGACTTGCACAGATCAGGAGGATCTATCCTTTATATCCCCTTTCCTTTACTCTGCTCATATCCAACACGTCACTAACCCGATTATTTTAACTCTGAAATGTTCTTGGAACCCATTCCCCTTCTTCCCCCATAGTCTCTACCCCAGTTGAACCCAGCACTGTTTCTTGCCCGGTGCCTGCAGAACCTCTTTTCTGGTCACTGATTCCTACATTTGCTCCCCCATCTCCTTTCTTTCTGCTCATTCCCCCCAGCAGAATGAGCAACCTTTAAAGAAATAAATCTGGTCATCCCCTTCTCTGCTGCTCATCACACTCAGGGTGCAGACAGACCCCTTCCTGTGGCCCACAAGCCTGGCGTGGCCGGCTCAGCCTCATCTTGTACTGCTCTCTCCCTCCATCCCTGCCCTGGCCCCAGGGCCTTTGCACATGCGGTTCCTGCTGCCTGCAGCACTCTTCCTCCTCCTCTCCCTGGCCACTCCTGGTCATCCTCATGTCTCAGCTCTGTTGTTTCTCCCTAGGGCCTTCCCTGACCCTCTTGGACCAGGGTGGGTTCACTGTGCTGTGTTCCATGTCTGATGACACCTGTGCTCCTTGTGTGGTCATTCAGTGCATGTTTGTCTTTTCCACAGACTGTCAGCTCCATGCATTTTGCTTGTCATGTGATACACAACAAATGGCACTCAGTAGGACCTCAATAAACATCTGCAGAATGAATGAATAAACTACAAATCAATAACTATGTAAATACAAAACCAGAGTTTGGAAGAGGGCAATGACACAGTGAGGTGGTGGTGGCTGCAGGACTCAGATCCATGCCCCAGGGATGCCAGAGCCCACAGCCGCTGCTTGCGTGGATGCAGACATCATTCCCTCTCTGTTCTCTCTGCGGCAGGACCCAGACTTCAGTCTGCATCTGCATGTGTGTTTTTGTGTTACTGAGTCAGTAAGTTAATGAGCATGGGCATTAATCAAACAGGCTGGTTTAGTTGCTTTAAGAGATTGACAGATCGACACACTGCACAGGTCAGTCACCTAGAGGGTGTGACTGTTATCAAGAAGCAATTGTGTGACAAGATTAATGTCACCAACAGTAAAAGTAAGGAGGAGCTCATTTTTCTAGACACTGAGCCCTTTAGTTGTTATGAGCACACCCACATTTTATAAAACAGTAATTATGATCTAGATACAATTTTTATTCTCATGATTATTTTCAACATAATTGTGAACGGCAGGATTACTGTGTGGAGCTTCACCCACGTCACAACCACTACAGATTAAATTATGTCACTAAAAGGCTACCCTCCACCTCCTTGTTTCTCTTAATAAAACAAATTAAGTGCTTTAAAATACGTCATTGAACTTGGTGACGAGTGAGCCGGGCCTGCTCCCGTCCCATTTATGTCGGGTCCTGGAGACAGCGTGTGGACCGCCAGCGCTCGCACTTGGCAGTGGCTCAGGGTCCTATTAACTCCATCAGTTGGGGTCTGACCCCTTTCTGTTGTGGTGTTTGTTCCGACTGTCAAAGCAAGGCATCGGGGGGGGACAAATCACCAAGCTCTTGTTGATGGTTCAGGTGACCCAGCAACTGGAAGCCCCTCGACCTTCTCTCCACAGGCAGGTCATGGGCACGGAGCCCAGGATGGCAGCAGATGGCACAGGGCGGCCCGTGCTGCACTTGTGTTGAAATTCCTCCTGACCTTCCACCCTGCTTCTTTTCTGCCCACTCATCTCTTTACTGCCAGGATTTCCTCTATTTCCACGCAACCTGGAGCTGATGCTCTCTCCTCTGCCATCTGTCTCTTCGTTTATCCCACAGGTGTCCCTGGGACACTTGTGCTGTATTTGTCCGTTTTTGTGTTGCTATAACAGAATACCTGAGACTGGGTAATTTATGAAGAAATGAGGTTTATTTGGCTTATGATTCTGGGACGGCTGCATCTGGCACAGGCCTCAGGCTGCTGCTGCTCATGGCGGAAAGTAGCAGGTAGCCGGTGGGTACAAGCAGATCACATGGTGAGAGGAGGAGAGAGAGAGAGAGAGGTGCCAGGGTCTTTTAAAACAACCAGCTCTCTCGGGAACTAATAAGCGAGAATTCACTCACTACCCGCCCCCCCCACCCCAGGGAAACAATTAATCCATTCATGAGGGATCCGCCCCCATGACTCAAACAGCTCCCAACACTGCCACATTCGGGATCAGATTTCCATGTGAGTTTTGGGGGGACAACACATCCAAACTCTGTCATGTGCTGTGCGCCTCTGCTTGGGGTTGTGTCCACTCACACCACAGTCAATGTGCCCTGCCCAAGTGGGCTTCCACCCAGTGGGTGCTGGGGTTGGGGTGGATCCACCTGTCCTGGGGGTTCTGGCCTCAGGGGCAGCGTGGGGGACTCTGCACAGAATCTAAAGCCTGGAAAAGTGGGAGCTGAGTCTGTGGTCACTCAGAGGCTGCAGCTGTCCCTGGTGTGGCCCAGGGAGATGCCCTACTTCCCTTTGGCTCTGTCCTGTCCCTGGGAAAAGAGGGGCGAACATGCCTCCTTTTCCAAGTGTTCAGAGCACCCACTGGCTGCCAATGCTCCGGAGTGTGAGCATGAA
The DNA here is from genome assembly GCF_000696425.1 of Galeopterus variegatus. Lineage (NCBI taxonomy): Eukaryota > Metazoa > Chordata > Mammalia > Dermoptera > Cynocephalidae > Galeopterus > Galeopterus variegatus. Next base: position 15,197 of record NW_007734745.1, on the reverse strand, counting down.
GCTGGGAGCTCAGAGTCTCTGCCTGTCCCTGGCTGGGCTGGTGCCCCAAGGTGCCCTTGGGTGACTCACTACATGACTGGTGTTCTCAACTCTAAATGGGAATAATGATCATCATCAAAGCAGTCTGTGGTCAGTCTGCCTTGGAGGAGAATTTCAGCACCTGCAACTATCTGAGTGCTGTCAGCGGCCGGGGCAGGTGTTCCTGGAGCTGAGAGAACTCAGTGGGACAGCATTTTTCTACCCAAATGTCAAGGCCTCTGGCCACCCTGTTTCCTGCCTCAGCTGGTTTCAATCTGTTCTTACCCAGAGGGCTTCCACCATAAAGGAAGGTGTCTATCAACCACATAGAGAATTGTTCCTCTGGATTTAACTTTCAATAACAGCATCTAAAATGAATCAACCCACATACACCCACATGGCTAAGTCTCAAAACCAAATTGCTCCAAAAGGGGCAATATTTCATTATATGTATTTTCTACATTAATTTGGTAATATTTCTTCCTGATGGGCATTGAGTTGGTTTCAAATATTTCATTTCAGTTTTTAGTTTTGCTACTACAATAATGCCATAGGTGTGTCTCTGTGCAGGCAGGTGAGAGAGTTTCCAGGGTGCCTGCCCAGGAGGGGGGCCGGGCACAGGGCAGCATGCCATTGTGATAGCCGGCATCTGCCACGTGGCTCTCAGAGTGGCCACACCACTTCACCAGCAGTGTACAGGGTCACTCTCCATCACAGCACCAGCATCAGATTTTAAATTTTGGTGCAACACAGCATCTCACTGAAGAGTTACCTCATGTCTCCCTGATTCTGGGTGAGGTTGAGTGTCTTCGGTTGACAGCCCAGGTTAGCATCTCTCCTGTGGCCCATGTGTTTGCTGTACTCTTGGGACTGAATGCCACAGCCTTTTCTGGACCATTGTCCCAGGTGAGGGTGGCATCATCTGGGCTCCCCACCCCAGGCTCCACCCATTCCTGGTCCAAAAAATGTTTGTCTAATTTTGGGGCCTGGACGGTCTTCTTGGTTTGGGGGTGTGCATCTAAAAAACCCCCCCTAAAGAGAAAGGAGAAATGGCAGTAAGTCTCTGAGTGCTCAGCAGACTAAAGAAAAGCATTTTCCTGAGATCAAGGCCCAAGGAGGTTTGGGCTCAACTATTTTATGTGTGAACTTGTTGAATGGGGTCGCCTACAGGAGAACGCGAAACAAAGGAATGGACAGAAATGTGTCGGGGACTCACTGGGGAGTCTCTCCCCAGGCAGCTCTAAGTGCAGAGCGTGGCTCCTAAAATCCTGCTTTCCACCGGAAGTGGAACTGACCGTCTTTCATGGCAAATAAAATAGGAGGAGTGTTAGAGACCACAAGTGTGTTTGTTATCATTAACAGCCCTTGAGCCAGGCTGTGATGTGGATCAGCATTTCACAGCATTTTCAGCCTATACCGCCTTTTGCTAGGAATGAAAATATTATAGAAATAAGATAATTACATTCCTTGGGAGGTGCTGATATGGTCCCCACAGGGTCCTTGCCTCTAGTGGAGAGTCTGATTATCTGCAAATCCTCTATCCAAGGAGATGTGTTAGGGAGGTCTGTTTTGTAGTTTGTATTATTAAGGCAATATTTTTCCCATTTGAAAGCTATTTGAGAGAGAGAGAGAGACAGAAAAATATTGAGAGAGAAAAAGAGGGAGAGACATTCATAATTTACCTGTATTGATCATAAACTGCTTTGGTCAGACATAGGTTAGACTCTATAAAACAGTTTAATAAACTAGGAAGAAGGTTTTTTTTTTTCCTGGCTGTAGAAAAGCTGTATCTTCTGAGAAGGGGCATTGGAAGTGAGAACCAATTAAGACGGTTAATGAGGGCCCACTGCTCCCCCTTTACTGTCATAAGGAACATCGTTGTCACTCCCCCTGCTCAGAGCTGGCTTCCCTGGAATCCTGGATGGTTTTGAATAATTCAGGAACAGGAGAGTGAGGTGAAAGATTCTGCATGAAAAGGTCAACAGGATCATTTTAGAAGCTGCACTTTAAGATCAGCTTTTTTCTTATATCTAGTGTGAATAACATATTAAATGCAGTCTGCAGAGGATCTTGGAGAAATTCAAGTTAGGGTGTCTGGGATAAAAATAATTTATAACTCATTTATTCCATTGGCAAGAGGCCTCTGGAAGGAAGAGTCCAGAAGGAGGTGCCAAGGCCACAGCTGGAGTCGCTTCCGAAGTGAGGGGAGAACGGACTCTGACCCAGGACCAGAGGCCTCAGGATGGACACTGGGTGGAATGGCCACCTCCTGGGCTCTGCACAGACTGCATCTGGGAGATCTGTTTCTCAATGAAATCTAAGCACATACCTTTGATTTCAAAGCACCAGGGGAGTTGATGCAGCTGCTGGAGACCAGGGAGGCAGGAGGGAAGGTGCCTGGGGGCCTGAAGACCCAAGCCTGAGGGCCTGAGG
>NW_007734745.1:0-12257 GCF_000696425.1 Galeopterus variegatus | reverse complement strand
ACCAGGGAGGCAGGAGGGAAGGTGCCTGGGGGCCTGAAGACCCAAGCCTGAGGGCCTGAGGGCCTGAGGTGGGGGATCAGCCATAGTGCGACTCTGTGTGGGCTCGTGTGGGCAGAGAGCACACGAGAGCGCACAGCTGGGTCTGAACACTGGGAGGGAGAGTAACATGGAGCGAGGCTGGGTTACCCACCTTCTTAGGCATGGGGTGCCTCTGAACTGTCTAGTGGGTTGAAAAATGCTTTTGGAGCAAAGGAACCTTGGAAAGGAACTGACCGCCACATGGAGGTGACGCAGAGCAGGGTTCATGGGTCAGCTGAGTCCAGATTGAGGCTGTGCGATGGTTTGAGTATTAACACAGTATGCTCCCCTCTCTCCCCATGTCCTCCACCACCTCCTGGTCCAGACCCACCACGGCTGCTGGGAGGACTGCAGATGCCTCCCACCTGGCCTCTCTTCTATACTTGCCCATCTCTAGCTCAGGAGACAGACACCCGGGGAGGTAAATTACCCAGTTTCAGATATTCTTTTATAAGCAACGGAAATGAACTAATACACTGGCTGTCCTTCTACTTGATCCTGGGCCGAGCTCACTCGGATGTCTCATTCTGGCCCCTCAGGACATTAACTGGACAGAGAATGGCTCAGGATGGGGTCCTGAAGACCCTCAGCCATGGCCTCTCCTCCTCCTGGGATGTATTTTATGGAACATGGCTCTTCTACTGGAGCATTTGTTGTTCAGATCTGGAACATTCTTGTGAGATTCATCTATGTAAATGAGCTCAGAGTCATCTACTAAATGACACTGTGCCTTCTCATCGCAGACCTCAGAATGAATCCTGCACGGTGAGTCGTCTAATTATAATGAGGCTCGTAACATCAGGACCCATCGTCAGGAAGTTTCCCACCTCTCTGTGTGAAGCCCATGACCCCCAAAGCCCCTGAGGCTCCTCACCAGTCACTCCTCCAAAGATTTTGGCTGGGATTATGTCCTGAAGAAGGGTAAAGAGGGACCTTGCCGTGTCCAAGTTGATTTTTCAGAACTTGAGGCATGGATCTTCTCAGAATCAGTGACAACCTGTCACCTGCTGCCCCCTTAGTGCACTTACCTGATGGCTAATTCCACGTCCGCACACAGAATCAAGTTCACCAGAATGAGAGCTAAATGTTAAAATCCTAGCATGATGCCAGAGATGGGCTTGTTCCCTGCACAGCCTGCATTCCCTTTAGCTGGAAAACTTGACTTGGGTGTGAGAGGGCTTGGAGAAGGGAGGGAGAGCCTGGGTGACAAGGAGCAGGACACTGAGTTAATGTGTTGATGTGGTGTCACTCACTCCAACATCAACTGAGATCTGGGGTTCAGGTTATACTCCTGTCAGCCCATTTGATTTTGAAACAACCTTGTGAGATGAGATCGGTTGTTCCCTCACCAAGAAACCCAATTCAGAGACATTGAGCTTCATGTCCAAGGTCATAAAGGTAGTGCACTGCTGAGGTAGAACTTGTCCCAAGGTATGTCTGGCCTCAGCCTTTTTCATAATCTCATAGGGTCTCCTTCCTATGAGAAGAGCATCTCCAGGAGGGCTGGACGTTTACCTCTTTTGTCCCCGGTGGATCATCAGTGTTTAGAATGCTGCCTGACATAGCAGGGGCTCAGTAAATATTTGATGGATGGATAGATGATTGGTTGGATGGATGAATGAACGGACGGGTGGATGGATGGATGGATGGGTGAGTGGATGGAAGATAGTTAAGGAGCCCAAACATGGGCCTTCAGTCCTTCCACCTTTGCCCTGATTTGTGCTTTCTACTTTAGACTTCCTAAGCCTGTGATAGATATGTGTTTCTGTGTGTGCACATCTAAAAGGGGTGAAAATCCAGATGTCTCCAGGGACCAGGCAGGAAAATAAATGAAGGAAAGGGGGCAGGTAAACACAACAGGGAAGACATGTGCATGAATATCTAAAAGGGGTGAAAATCCAGATGTCTCCAGGGACCAGGCAGGAAAATAAATGAAGGAAAAGGGGCAGGTAAACACAACAGGGAAGACATGTGCATGAATTGCTAAAGGTACTGAATCCCAAGTTGAAATAAAAAGACAATAAATTAATAAAAACCTCTAAGTATCACCTAACTGCATGAAGGGCTCAATGTAACCCCTAGGCTGCCAGTTTACAGCCTCTAGTCTGAATAAGCAAAAAAGAGTCTTTTATATGTTTTTATTAGAGATGGTTTCCTGGGACTCAGCCTGAACCTGGCTACAGGCATCAAACTCCAGATGTCCCCAAAGAGCATCCACAGCCTACCTGGTGATGAGTTCTCGAGATATAGGAAGAGGAAACAAGAAGAGCTTCTGCTGTGTGGCCCATAGGGCATCAGCACGTATTTTATGAAATACTGTGATGTAGTGAGTCCTAGAACTTTTTTTTGAATAATCCGTCTTTCCTCTAATGGGGAGAGAAGATACAAGAAAATACGAGGATCCCACAGTTTTCTCTAGAAAACAGATTGGTGCAACTGGAATGAATTCAGCAAATCTTAATGTTTCTCATGCTCATCTCTTGTATTAGAAGGAAAAGGACAGAGGGTTTTCTCTGAGAACAGATTAGTCTCTAGTGTTCAGCAAACCCTTTTATGCACAGCTGGCCTGAGCTTTCCTCCTCCTCCTCAGCAGTCCCTCACCAGTGGCTGGCTGAGCAGGACAAAGATTCTGGATTGGATGTCATCTCTGTTCCCCACACCCCTCCTGCATTTACACTCCACCCTCTCATCTATTCTTAGCAGCCCTTTCTGAACGAATCTTTCCCTGACTCCCATAGTAGACAGGTGGCTGTCCCATGACCTGCTTTATGGTTATGGTGTCAGGGTTTGGGGTTAATTTTTATTCTATACCAGCTGGGTAGCTCAGTAGAGTTAAGAGAAAACACTGTGTGACTCAGTGGCTTGGGAAGTGATCGGATTCAAAGCACACCTGTTGGTGTTGCCATGTCTGAGGTTTGATTTCTCAACAAAAGAGTGAAAATTGTCTGAAAAGCACTAGTCACAGAGAAGGCTCATGATGAGCACCCTTATGGCAAAAGGAAAGGAAGTGGGACAGACAGATGGAACATTCAAACAATAGGACTTTATTGTAAAGTGAAAGTATGTGTAGAAGAGTGCCTGGGTTGTGAGAAATGCCCTCACCCGTCCAATGCCTAAGGATAGACATGGAGACATGAGGTACAGTGAAGTGAGACTTTAATAATGGCCATATAAAGTTCAGGTGTCCGAAGGGCAGGCACATGGAAAAGGGCTGTAGCAGGCAATTTATTCCCTAGTATGCAAGTCCCTCCCCCCAGTTCCTCATTGGCCGAGTACTACAGGATGCACAGTCTTCCCAGATGGTACCTAAAACTTATCACCCCGATTTACTACCCTCTTGTAAGAATTTCTTTGTCTGAGGGCTCAGGACAAGTCCACGAAGAAGGCCTGCTAAAACCCTGTGAAAGGACAAACACCAGGGAATGAAGAGAGCAATAGGGGCTAGTAACTACTTACCATCTCAAGGAGAGCTCTATCTGTTCAGCGACCCTCTGGGAATGGGCTGGACCAGTCAGACAACTTTTGGGCTGGACCTGAATCAGTTAAAACACCCACAGATAAGTCATTTCTGAAAATGAATCCCTTAGATTATTTTCTTACATGGGTGACCCCACGAGTAAGGAGCAGGCCTGGATTCTTGGGGGAAGGATTTATATGCTGTTCTGGGACAGGGGTGTTTCTCTATCCCAAATAGGGGAGGAATATTTGGTCATGGGGGAGGATCTAGGGTAATTAAGCCCTGATGGGTTAATGCAAGACTGCATCAGCTTCCTGTCATGTGTCCCTGCATTTCTGAAGTTTTTGCTCATGCACAGTGGGGCCACGTTTTCCTTTCTGGTCTAGCATCATGGGTGGAAAGTTGTATCGCAGGCGTCTATACTTTTGTTCCTCTTAGTGCACAGGCACCGTGGTTTTTGTAGATGACAAAGTTCCAGGTGTAGCATGTTGATTGGTAGGGTAGTTAAGCTGTTGTCAACTCATTATGGGTTTCATCAACTGCAAATCAAGGAGGCAACTAGTGCCGATCCATTCTGAATACTCATGAGCAGCTTCCCTGAGGTGTGTCCCTATTCTGTCCTGCCTCAATCATATGGTTGAGCTGAGCAGCCCTGTGAGGGTGACAGAGGCAGCTTTGGGAAGGGCTCAGTCTAATGTGCTCTGCCTGTCCTCAGGCTGAGTGCTGGAACCACTGACCAAGGCCCACATGATGTCCAGGGATTCAGCTCCTTCCTGAGCAGGAGCTGGAGTCACTCCTGTCTGGGCCTCTGTAGGGGAGGCTGAATAGGGTCACCTGGGAGGAGGCATTAGAGGCAGGGCCTTATCTGTCACCATCTAGGTTTCTTGCCCTGCATGTGTCCCATGCAAGGGCAGCTTCCTCCATGTTGATCCTATGCAAGACGCAGCCAGGCTCAGGTCCCTTCTGAGACCAGCTGGAGTCTGTGATAAGAAGGGAGAGGATCAGAGTAGTTGGAAGTCCCCAGGCGGAGGTCAGGTGTGTTTAGAAAATGTGATTCCTGTACTATTAAAAAGAAATATTTAGAAAGTGTGTGTGAGAGAGTGCAAGAGTGAGAACGAGTATGTGTGTTTTAGTTTTCTTTAATGGACACATAATAATTGTGCAAATTTAAAGAGGAGATTAATGGTTACCAGATGCTGGACATGGCGGGGTAGGGTGGGGTGGGGTGAAGAGAGGCTGGTCAGTGTGTTTGGTTTGTTTTTATCAGTAAATCAGGGAAAGGTTTGTCCCTCACTTCTCCAAATATGGTCATACCAGGCTGTGATGGATGTCACCACGGACCCTTAGTTTCTGCTCCAGGTAATCTGATGATGTAGGTGAAAGCATTCCCTGCTGGGACATCCACCCATCTCACCTGAAGGTCTCCAGGGATGCCGATGGGCAACCACTAAGGAAGTAACTACAAAATATAGTAAAACGAACAAGGGCAAGATGAAAGTGTACACTAGAAAATATTCATTTAACTCCAAAGAAGGCAGCAGTGGAGGAATGGGGAAGCAAAGGAAACAATTACTTCAAAATAAAATGTTTAATTTAATGAAGAAAAGAAGGTGGACACAGAGGAGTGAACATAATTGAACAAGCAAAGCAGATTTATCTCAGTGTGTTTATCTGCATAACAAAGAAAATAGTGTATGTGGTGTTTTCAGAAAGTTCATGGAAGGATTCATATTATCTTTTTTTAAGCTACATTTCTTTTTGTCTTTTTTTCGTGACCGGTAACGGGATCGCAACCCTCGGTGTCACACCCGTACCGTGACCAGCAATGGGATCGCAACCCTCGGTGTCGCGCCCGCACCGTGCTCAACCAGTGAGCGGACTGGTCTCTATATGGGATCCGAACCCTCGGCAGGAGTGCCACCGCGCTCCCAAGCGCCGCACTCTACCGAGTGCGCCACCGGGCCGGCCCAGGATTCATATTATCTTTTAATTCAAATTTTCCACAAACTTTTTGAAATGCCTTCATATTTGTCAACAAACATTCACTAAGCATCTACTTTTTGTTTATTGTTTTATTTATAAATGTTAGTACAGTCATGTGCTGCATAACGCTGTTTAGGTCAATGATAGACCACATACTCGATGGTGGTCCTGTAAGATTATAATGGCTGTACCACCTGGCCTAGGTGTGTAGTAGGCTGTGCTGTCTAGGTCTGTGTAAGCACACTCTATGATGTTTGCACAATGGCAAAATTGCCTAATGGTACATTTCTCAGATGCATGACTGTTTTTCTATTTATTGAAGTCCTGCTACCTGTGAGACACCCTCCTTGGTGGTGGGGATGTAGGTCCCATTTCCACGTGAGCCCTCAGAGAGCCCCCAGGGAGGGAAGGGGAGACTCCTGCATGATAAACCATCTTACAGCAGCAGGGCTGTGCTCCAAAATTCCTTCATTAATGAGCTCCCTGAGGCAGCTGAAATAGAAGTAGATGTGCACTCACCATTCTGGATCTCTTCCCCTGTGCAAAGTGCAGTGACTTGCGGTCAGTTTCCAGTAGTGTGGTCTTTTAATTAGAGAACAAGGAACAGCAGTGAGCTTGGGAACAAAGCTGCTTTAAGCAACACACTCCTTGTTTAATTAAACCAGGTCAGTGATGAAGTTTCCACAAGGAACTCATGGTGCACATATAACAGCCGGCAGAGATGGCTGGGGCCCAGCACCCTCTCCCCAAGTGTTCACTGGTGGTTATGGGCTGGGCAGCTGGCCCATGCTCATGTCCTCTGGGTGTTGTTCTCCTCAAGGCACCTCTCCATCTGCATCGGCTGTGGTGGAGGAGCAGGCTCGTTTTCCTGGCTGCTTGTATCACATCTGAAGATTGTGAGCAAACCCATCCGTCAGCTCCCCAACGTGACCCAGCTCTGCAGACCACAGCCTGAGGCTCTGTTTCCTCAACACACACACACTTCAGCTGCAAAGGGGTCACCAGGAGAGCCTGTTGCAGCACAGGTTCCCTGTCCCCCCTTGCCCCCCAAGAATTCAGTTCTCATGTCCCCATCTTCATCCTGCAGGGATTGCTACTTGAGGCCCATCACCTCGGCTGTACTGTTTCGATGCTGTGGTTCAGGGATGGCGTCTCTACCCCTTGGGAGGCTAGAGGGCTTGCCTTCCTCTGTGTTAATGGGTGTGTGTGTGATGTGTGCCTCAGTGTGGCTGTGTGGGGGTGTTAGCGTGTACATGTTAGTGTGTGTGAGAGAATGAGGCTGTGCTCATGGGACTGTGTGTGTGCATGTGAGACTGTGAGCTCAGGTGTATTTCTGGTATGTGATTGTGTGTGTGTGCACATGCATATGTGTGAGTGTGAGAGTAGGTATGAGTGTGCATGTGTGTGCTCGTATGTGTGTGTGTGTGCATGAGTGTGTGCACATAGGTGTGTGCGCCTGTGTGCGCTGGAGGCAGCCCAGGGAGGTGTCTGGGGCTGGTGTGTTGCATGGGTACAGGATCAGGGGTCAGCCCGTAGTCCCCATGTGGCCCTATTTGGTGGCTACGCCTACCAGCTTGAGGGCAGCTAGGCTGGGAAGGACAAGTGCTTCCCCCACACCGTCCCTGAAGCTTTCTCTGACATTCAGCATATGTGTGAATCTGGCTGATGGAGCACAGGCCTCTTCCCTCTCTTCTCTCAGCTCACAGAGAACGTGAGGTCCTCCCACAACACGTCACACATGTCTGAATACTGTTGTGAGCACAGGTCAATTCTGCGCATCTGAAATGTCCTTGGCCCCTGCATGTCCAAGGTCAAGAGAGGGTTGAGATGCTTAGGTGGAGAGGGTTGAGTCTCATCCTGGCAACTGGACCCTTCTACCCTTAGCATCTATGGAGAGAATGTGCTGCAGTTTGGGGCAGTGACTTGACCTTTGAACCTGGGAGGCCTCCTCGTTTCCAACCTCCCAGTTGACCCCTGCTCAGGTACACAGCCACCTCCTGGGATGCATGGCTTCATCTTGAAGCAGGTCCCCATAACGGAGGCATAACAGTGGTGAGGGACCAACATCTGCTGGACTCAGGCTTGATCACCACTCTTCCCCAGCCCTTGGCCACATTGCTCAGCCTCTGGCTGAGTGTCCTCCTCAGGACAACAGGCCATGAAGCCGCCTCTCCTGCAGGATGGCCGTGGGTCAGTGCATGGAACATGCTCAGGGCGTGGGAACGGGTCAGTGTTGCGGTGTAGGGAATCAGTTTATCCCTAACCTAATACATAATTAAATTCTGTCAGATTCTGACATTTTACTTCTGATTCCTTCCTTCTTAATAATTCTTGGAAATAGAGGCATTTTTGGACAGGAGAGTGAAAAGTGTATGTTTTTTGTAATCGTTAAGGATTGTGTTCAGCTGTAAGGAACAGAAAAGACAACTGAGAGCCTGACCTGATGGGGATTTACTTTCCTCCTCATCAGATGTTCCGAGGAAGGCAGGCCAGGGCTGGTATGGCAGCCCACGAGGCCCTCAGGACCACTCCTTGGTGTGCAGTTTGGGTTCTGTGATGCTGCCTTGTGGTCACAAATGGGCTGCTCCACCCCCCGCATCACAGCTGCATTCCTGGCAGGAGGATGGGGAGGTCTGAGTCCCCCACTCACAGGAATCCCCCTCCCTCCTGGGATTCCCGCTCATCTGCTTGCATATCATTGGTCAGAATGCTGTCACATGACCACTCACGTCTGCGAGGGAGGTTGGGAAATGTTTTGTAGCTGGGCACATTGCAACTGAGCAGCACTGGTGTTCTGCCAGTTAGGATGAAGGGCCATGCACACTGCTCAGGCACTGTCAGGGTCTGCAAGAGTCCTCTTGCAGGATGTGGTCTGGCCCTAAGGCCACCTGCAGATCTGGCTTCTGAGCAGAGGCTGCCAGAGCAGCTGAGGGGGGCCCTCCTGACTGAGACCCATGCCAGACTCCCTGTCTTTTTCCTCTTTCTGATGGTTGTGTACCTGATCCATCTATTGGGGGGTTTCGGAGAAGCCCTGCCAAGCCCTACTAGATACCATAGCCACATTCCCGAAGCCACCAGATCAGGCACCACAGGGCCCTGGGGTTGGTTCTAGGATCCCTCATAAACTCTGAGCGCAGACAGCACAGGAAACTGCTGGTGCTGAATGGGGTCAAGTCTCCGCGGATACACTGGAGTCTGCACTGTTCTGGAAGCTGCGTTTCTGTGGTTTGACAATTGCATATGCCACAAGACAGAATCCAGAGTCCACCCATGTTTTATCAGTTGATGTTTTAACTGCCAACTCTGGGCATTTGGGTTTCTCTCCCTGCCTCTGGATTTGTTTGGCCTGACATTAAATGGAGCAGAACTACAGATAGTCTATTAGGAACAAGAGAATGTTAATCTTACCCACCAAACAGAGGGGGCAGGGAGAGACTGGTACCCCCATGTGGTTTGGGGTTGGGATGAGCCTGGCCATTTATTCGTGCTGTGATGACTTTTCCAATGTGGAGAGGGACGATTTGGCTGAGGTCATTTGGCACAGTGGGTTTTAGGTAAAGATTTGTTATCTAATTCCTGTTCACAGACATTCTTGTAGCACAGGAATCTCTGGAGGCTGCATCTTGTTGACACTGCTTAGAGAAAGCCAGTCTTTACCAGTCTAATACCTTAACTCCTTAAAACTAGCCTCAGGCTGAAAGCCACAGGGGATCTACTCATCTTCAGTATGTAGAGACTCTCTCAAATTAGCCATAGCTGTGTTTGGTTCCCATCTTATTAATTGCTTTGTATCTCCTGTAAATGTAAATTGGATAGAGGTCAGATATGACTGAAAAAAGAAAATAAACACTAGTAAATTGGATCCTATGGACTCAAACGCTTTGGATAATTTAATGACAAAAAGAATAAAGCAAAACAACAAAAAACTAAATGCTATGTGAGATTTCAAATAGTGCTGGCCCAGGAGCCATACTGAAACACTGTAGTGTCTTTGCATTTGTTTATAGGAGTTTCTTTTCTTGTCTGACTGCAGCCCTGAGATTAGGGGAGAATGCCCTTCACATGAAGACTTGTTCATTCCAGGTGCGGTACCTGTATGGGTTTTCTGTTCTGCCACTTTCCTTGCTCCTGAAAAATGTCATTAAATGGATTGGATGCTTGGGTGCTCTGGTCTTCCGTGTTCTGGGAGGTGAGAGGTTTCTTGACTGGTCGCCCCTCCTGGAGGCTGATAGAGCCATGGGGGCCCAGCAGGCTTGCCTCACACCTATAAGTCAGGGCATCTGAGTGCAGAGTTGGGCACCACAAGACCCTGGTGTATGAGGTGGCGGGGCAACGGCCCTTCTAGAAAAACTCAGTCCTGTGGGGGGGGGGCAATGAATAAAGAGATGAAATTCAGGTGTAACTAACCTCTGCTGAGTAACATGGTGGGTCAAAGTGGGGCTCTGGAACCGGGATGCCTGTGCTTGAATCTTGTATCAGCCACTTACCATCTCTGTCAATGGGGTAAGTCCCCGTAACCACGATGTGGCTTCATGGCTTCATTTGTAAAATGGGGCCATTGTGGACACAGCTGACAGGTGCTGTAGGGATTGATGACTTCATACCTGGAGACTTTGGAAACGGTACCAGGCACTGAGCAAGTGCTTAGGAAAGGTGAACTACTGCTGTGACTAGGTGCCATCAAGGGGTCACATGCATGATCTCGATAGAGGCTTCTAACAACCTGCGAGGTCAGCGTTAGCGGTGTTCGGATATCAGCAACAGAAACTGACTCCAGAGTTCTTTATTGGAAAGGTAGGGGGAGCACACTGTATCAAAGTGAGGACATGAAAATTAGACAAAGAAACAAGATATGAGGGGTCTTCAAAAAGTTCATGGAAAGATTTACATTACCTTTTATTTCTATTTTTCCATGAACTTTCTGAAGTACCTTCATACTAGGAATTACATTATATCCTTGTATCATATTATATTGTGTGTGTATTGAAACTTTTTATTTTCAGATAATTGTATATCCATATGCAATTGTCCGAAATAACACAGAGAGATCCCCTATAGGCTTCACCCAGTTTTCCCCATGGTAACATCTTACATGGCTGTGTACAACTCTGCAACCAGGAATGCTACATTGATAGAATCCATCCACCTTGTTCAGATTTCCAGTTTCACATGCACTCACCTCTCTCTTCCCCTCTCTCTCTGTGTTTGATTCTATGCATTTTTTATTACATGTGTAGATTCATATGATTGCCAGAACCAAGATACAGAAAAGTTCTATCGCAAAGATCCCTGCTGTGCTTTCTTCTAATAGTTGTATAGTTTTAGCCATTAACATTTAGTCTAATGAATTTTGATTTACACTTTTGTTAGTGATGGGAAGTAGGGGCCCAAATTTATCCTTCTGTGCGTAGATATCTAAATATTTCAATACTCCTTTTTTTTTTCTTTCTTTCTTTTTTTTTTTTTTGTCTTTTTCCGTGTCCGGCAACGGATCGCAACCCTCAGTGTCGCCCCCGTACCGGACCGGGACCAGCAACGGGATCGCAACCCTTGGCGTTGCTCCCGCGCCTCGCTCAGCCAGTGAGCGGGAACCGGTCTGTATGTGGGATCCGAACCCTCGGCGGGAGTGCCGCCGCGCTTCCCAAGCGGCACACTACAGCAGTGCTCCACAAGGCCGGCCCTCAATACTACTTTTTAAAAAGACTGTTCTTTTTCCATTTAGTTATGGAAAATAACTTTTCCATACCAAACTTTTCCACTTTTTTTGAAAATCTGTTGACCACAAATGCTAGTGTTGACCTAAAAATAAACTGAGGATTCCAAGATGGCGACGGGTCTGGAGCGGCCGTGCCAGGAGACAGCGCGATCCTGAGAGGTGTGCGCTGTGATACCAGAGTATTGATTGCATCTCCAAGAGCAACAAAAGACGAATAATTCTTTCAACAACGATCCTACATCGACAAACAAGCGGCAGCAAGTTCGAGGTTTTGGGGCCGACACAGAAGAGGACTCCTGAGAGCCGCCAAGCCCTGCTGCGGGAACGAGCGATCAGCCCGGACAGTGCGGGCCAAGAAGGCCAGCACAAACGGCACAGAAGCGGAGTGAAACGTGCTGGACCGGCCCAACTCTGCGAGCTCTGTGAGTCACCCCCAGCCCAGCCCCACTTGCGGGGCGAAGCCCGACTGCTCCCCGCCCGCCTGGCTCCCACCTACCACACCAGGCTAGGCGCCCACAACAGAGCTGCCTCCATTTTCTCGGGTGGGGGCGGAGACGGCCGGCTTAGTGAGGGAAGGCCAGCCATCTCTGTTTGGCGCGGCTCCACACTGAGACGTGCCATTTGCTTACCTCGCCGCGGGGCACCCCGGGGCCTGTGGACCGGCCTACAATCCCACTCTCCCCGCGGATATCAGATGGGGCTGGTAGCGTGGGGAGCCCCAGCCAGCGTCGGGGAGGCAGGGAAGAGGAGCCCACCCAGATCGTCTCTCTGCCACACCCTGGGCGTCGGCCCCAGGTAAACTCCCTGTTTCTGGGAGGCAGATTCCATCTCTGGGGACCTCAGTTTGGAAGAACCCCCAACTGATTTCTGGTGGGGAGAGGGGAGCCCGCAGACCCCTCAAGGTACATTGAAGTTGCTAGTGAGCTCTCCAGAAGGGCCGACCCGTGCGGGGGGGAGTCAAGGAGGAATTGTGTGCTGAGGGACCCTCCCCCGAGGAGTTCACTCCTGGCAGTCGGAGAGTCA
>NW_007734744.1:85962-88264 GCF_000696425.1 Galeopterus variegatus | reverse complement strand
CATTTTACCTGGAGGTGTGCTCAGCTAAAATACCTTTTCAGTACTGACTACTTAAACCTTAATTGACCGGTCTTCAACACCCAGTGAAATTTTTTTCAAGCTTGCCCTTATTAGAATGATAAAATGGGATTGCTCCATGAGATGCTCTCCTGCTGAGGTGCCCTGTGATTCATCACTGCGTACCTTCTCCTTCACTGCAACACAATAAACCCAACTTTGTTTGACAACAGGTGGGTTCCTGGTAGTCTTTGCGTGACGGAAATGAACAGTAGTACAATGCCCAGCATACAGTAAAGCCTCAAAAATGTCTTTTTGAATATTTTCATATCAGTTTTTTCCTTAGAAAAATAATGTGGTGGTTGTAACAAATTCAAGCAATTCAGTAGTGTATAAAAATAACAGATTTTTCATCTTCACTCCCATTCCCACCAATTTTTCTCTCTGCTCCTCAGAATCAATGCATTTAAATGCCTCTGTCTGGCATTCAACACCCCTCATAATATGGCCCCACTAAACCTATTTTATTTTTCTCCATCACCTCTCAGCATGAACCCTCAGCTCTAGTCAAGACAGTTGCTTTATTCCACTGTCATCTTTGCACCTATCCTTAGGCTATTGTTTCAACCTGGAGAGCCTCACCTCATCAACTGACATGCAACTTGAGAGAGAAAGTCAACATTTAAGTTATTTTTTGTAAAATGGGTATAATTTATGACCTGTAATAAGGTCATAAGGATTAAATCAGAGAATTTACTGTAAGGGCCATGGCACAGTAAGAGACCTATAGGAGGCTCTGAGCACATTTGTTCCCCTCTCCTTCCTATATTTCAAATCCGACTATGAATAATTTGCTGGTTATTTTTCAGATTTTTGCTGTACTGATGAAAACCTATGTACTTAAAGATGGCTTCTTTAAAACCAAGTTGGGATGGATATACATATTATCTATATATTCAAATATATATATATGTATATGTATATATATATGTAATTTGGCAACCATAAGGGACTGGTTAGAGTGCAAACTTTAGAGTCAGACTTGTCATATCCTGGCTTATCTGCCTCTAACTGCGTGACCTCGGGCAAGTTGCTTGAATGCTATGAACTTCAGTTACTTTATCTGTAAAATGGGCTAATAATAACAGCTTAGGGTTCGTACTTGTAAAGCACTTAGAATTATGCGTGGCAAACAGTAGAGCTCAATAAACATCAGCCAAAAAAATTTTTAACTCACAAAATATTATGGTATCTTTCAAAGCCAGTTCATATAATTTTACCTCATTCTACTTAATAGCTACATTGTTTCATTAAATGAATGTTTCATAATTTATTTCTCAACTAATGACAGTATCCTGTACCTAGTATTTTACAATTAAAAGAATGCTGCAATTAGTATCCCTGAATATGTCTTCATACATCCACACTGATATTCCATAAGCTAGAGAAAGGATTTCTGGAACATGGAAAATGTGCATTTAAATTATAAACAGTACTGCTAAATTAGATGCCCCAAATAGTATGGGCAAATGGTGCCAGAACGAGAGGATATCCATATGCAAAAGAATGAAGTTGGACACCTATCATACAACATATACAAAAATTAACTCAAAATGGGTCAAAGACCTAAATGCAAATGCTAAATTATAAAACTCTTTGAAGAAAACATTCATGACCTTCCATTAGGCAATGGTTTCTTAGTTATGCACAAGCAACCAAGGAAAAAATAGATAAATGGGACTTCATCAAAATAAAAAATGTTGTGCTTCAAAGGATATTATCAAGTGAAATGACAACTACTATGTTCTCAATGTTTGTGTCCCCCCGTTCCCCAAATTCATATGTTGAAATCCTAACCTCCAGGGTGATGGTACTGGGAGGTGGGGCCCTTTGGGACATTATTGGGTCATGAGGGTGAAACCTTCATGAGTGGGATTCGTGCCCTTATAAAACAGGCCCGAGGGAGCTCAACTGCCCCTTCCACAATGTAAAGACACAGTGAGAAGCCTTTCATGAACCATGAAATAAGCCCTCGCCAGACACCAAATCTGTTGGCACCTTGATCTTGGATTTCCCAGCCTCCAGAATTGTGAAAAATAAATTTCTGCTGTTTATAAGGTATCCAGTTTATGGTATTTTGTTATGGCAAACTGAACAAACTAAGACAACAACCCACCAAACAGAAGAAAATATTTGTAAATTATATACAAGTGTACGTCAAAAAGTTCATGAAAAGGTTATTAGCCTTTCTTTTTTTTTTTTTTTAAAAGATGACCGGTAAGGGGATCTCAACCCTTGGCTTGGT
>NW_007734744.1:83976-84750 GCF_000696425.1 Galeopterus variegatus | reverse complement strand
TTAGTCAGTAGGATAAGGCAAATCAAAACCACAAGGAGACACCATTCACACCTACTTGCATTCCTACATTCAAAAAGACTGACAATACGAAGTGTTGACCAGAATGTGGAAAAATTAGAACACTTATACATTGCTAGTAGAAATGTAAAATGGTGCAGCCCTTTAGGAATCAATTTGGCAGTTCCTTGAATAGTTAAACATGGAATTACATATGACCCAGCAATTTAACATGTAGGTATAAACCAAGATAACTAAAAACATATTTACACAAAAAAAGTATACATACATGTTTATAGCAGCATTATTCATAATAGCCAAAAAATAAAACTGCCTAATTGTCTCTCAACTGACGAATGAATAAAGAAAATGTGGTATATACATACAATAAAATATTATTCAGCCATTAAAATGGAGTTAAATATGATACATGCTACGACATGGATGAACCTTGAAAAACATTATACTAAGTGAAACAAGCCAAAGAAGGCCACATATTGCATGATTCCATTTACATAAAAGCAAATCCATGGAGACAAAAAGTAGATTGGTAGTTGCCAAGGATTAGGGGAAGAAAAAGATGGGGAATAAATGATAATGGGTACCCAGAATCTTTTAAGGGTGATGAAAATGTTCTGGAAATAGTGGTAATGGTCATACAATCTTGTGAGTATACTAAAAACTACTGAATCGTACACTTTAAAATGTTGAACTTTTTCATTGCAGCACTCTTTACAATAGCCAAGAGTTGGAACCAGCCCAATGTCCATCATCGGA
>NW_007734744.1:80650-82719 GCF_000696425.1 Galeopterus variegatus | reverse complement strand
AATTGGTGCAACCACTACAGAAAACAGTATGGGGGTTCCTCAAAAAATTAAAAATAGAACTTCCATATGATCCAGCAGTCCTATTTCTGGGCATATATCCAAAGAAATTAAAATCGGGATCTCAAAGAGATATCTGCACTCGCATGTTCATCACAGCATTATTCACAATAGCCAAGACATGGAAGCAAACCAAATGTCCATCAATGGATGTACAGATTTTTTTTTAAATGTGGTATATACATGCAATGGAATAAATATTATTCAACCTTTAAAAGGAAGGAAATTCTACCATTTGCAACAACCTGGATGAATCTGGAGGACATTATGCTAAGTGAAATAAGCCAGACACAAGACAAATACCACATATATGACAAATGTAAAATAGTCAAACTTCTAGAAACAGACAGTGAAATAGTGGTTTCCAGGACTGGGAGGAGGGTAAAACAGGGAAGAATTAATCAAAGGGTACAAAGCTTCAGTTAGACAAGATGAATAAGTCCTAGAAATCTACCATACAGTGTAGTACTTACAGTTAACAATACTGTACTGTATACTTAAAATTTTGCTAAGCAGGTAGATCTTATGTTGTGTTCTTATCACAAAATAATAATAATGATAATGATTAATTAAAGGATGGGAGAAAACTTTTGAAGGTGATGGATAGATTTATGGCATAGATTGTGGTAATGACTCAAGGATTTATACTTATGTCCACACTCATCAAATTGTATACATTAAATATGTACAACTTTTTGTATGTCAATCACACTTCAATAAAGTGGGGGGTTTTATAATCTGAATTTGATCTCTAAAAAAATCTGGAAGCAAAAAAAGAAAAAATCTAGTCCCATAAATTTTCTATTATAGGGCAAGACATGATCTTACCTGTCCATTTGTGTTCTGCTGCCCTCTAGTGGTCATCAATGCTTCCATAGTATGTATACCTGAGCATGAAACAAGAAAGTCCTCAACCCACCCAAACATAACATGGAAAAGAGTATATTGCTTATTTGAATCTTTTAGTTAACTAAAGACTGATCAAAAACCCTTTTGATGTTGAGTATTAAAACATTTATAAAGTGTATTTTCCCACTTTTAGACCCGAGTATGTTGAAAATAATGTAATCTTTCACCCTGCATGAACTCAGGAAGTGTAATGTGTTGGGACAAGCAATGAACAGGCAATCAGGTGATGGGGGTTCCAAGGCAGGTTTTACACCAATTAGCTATGTGGCCTTACATAAGTCACTTCACCGTCTCTGTCCTCAGCTTCTTTACCTGTAAAATAAGAAAGTTGAACGGAGTAAATTTTCTAGCACTGTCTGCACTCATTTTTTTCCTCAGAATATCACTGGTCTCATGGCACGTACACTGTAGGGAGGAAACAGATAAGTGAATAGCCTATTTTAATTTAGTGTGTAAAGTGCTATAGTGTAGTAAACACAGGATGCTGTCAGAGCATGTGACAGGTGCACATAACCCAGTTAGTCTAAGGATGTGTGTGGGAGGTGGCAAGGAATTTTCAAGAAGTAACAGCTATCCTGACACCTGCTGGGCAAATGGAAATTACCCAATGAGCAAGGATTAAGGAGGAGTGTGGATATTTACAAAGGTCAGAAATGAAAGTGAGTAAACATTCAGGAAACAGTAGTTCATTTGGACTGGAATATACAATGTTAAGAAGAAATGTCAAAAGATGAGAAAACAGAGTTAAGCACGGGCCAGTTTATTTAAGGTCGTGTAAGTCAAAATAAGAACTTTGAACTCTATTCTAAGACCAGTGGGAAATATTTGAGAGTTTGACTTAGGAATGATATAATTATTTACATTTTTGAAAGATCAATATGACTACAGCATAAAGAACACACTAGAGGAAAGGGGACAAGAATAAAGGGAAAGGACCAATTTTAAGAGTATTGCAGTCATCAGAAGAAGATAGGGTGGTGACCTGATCTGTCCAGTGCTTCTCAAATTATGGTCTGCAATGAGAAAAGAAAAGAAATTGTTCTTTTCCAAATAAAATCTGGAATTTAGTTATTAGTAATATATTAGTCAACTAGTTATTTTTT
>NW_007734744.1:78180-80124 GCF_000696425.1 Galeopterus variegatus | reverse complement strand
TTTTTTAGTAAATGTGCCATGGAAATGTAAGATTTTAACAATGAGAGAAACTGGGCAAGGAGTATATAGGAATTCTCTGCACTACCTTTGAAAACTCTTCTGTAAATTTAAAATTATTCCAAAATAAAAAGGTTTTTTTTAAATATCTTATCTGAAATTTCTGACCACCTGAATAATCTCATTAAAAAATGCCAAGGCCCACATTAATTATAATAATGTACTGAAAATGTGTATAGATTCAAAACAAAAGACAACTTTTAAAGAACAAGTTCAAAAGTGGTTCAGTAGTAATGTTTAGTCAGTTTTATTATTTGAATCCTGAAGATTTAAGAAGAGTAGAGCAACATCGGTATATGCTTGAGGAAAATCTTAACCATTTCTTCAATACTTGATATGAGAAAGTTCAATTAGACAGTAATGTAATATTAAAAGTTTCCTCCTGGATATCAATCCTAAGGAAAAGAAATTAGCATACTAAAGAGATATCTGCAACCCCATGTTTACTGCAGCACTTTTCACAATAGACAAGACATGGAACCAACCGAGTGTCCATCAACAGATGAATGGATAAAAAAAAGTGTTATATATATGAGGGTACTACAAAAAGTTCATGGAAAGATTTGTATTATCTCTAAATTCTATTTTCCATGAACTTTTGAAGTACCCTCATACACAATGGAATACTATTCAGCCATAAAAAGTTTCCTCACAAAACCTTTTAACATTGCACTTGTCAGTGACAGAAAGGAAAGAGCTGTGGAGATTTAAAGAATAATCACACCCTCAAGTACAATCCAAAAAAAAGAAGTGAATTATCCAAATTATGATTAACAGAAAGATGTCTAACTGACAATATAGAAAAATATAGAAATATAGAAAAAGCAATATATACCTTCTATTATTTGCTACCATGTACTTACATAAATAAAATTTCTCATCAATGACGGTTACCTAGAAGTTGACAAAATTATCATTTGAAGTCTTGATCAGAAATTGCATGACCCATATCAATTTTAAAAACTAGCATTAAAAAAGTTATGTTTAAAACTTATGCACACAGAGACAAACCCAAAGTTTTCATTGAAAACTTGGAAAATATTTTATCTAGAATTTTTCTTTTTTATACATTAGACCTAATCACAAGATGTGGTGATCAGATCAATACTATCAGCATGCCCACCACCTCAGATTGCAATTATTCTCCGTGTCCCCCACCCAGCCAATCCCCACACCCCCTACCTCTCACAGCCCCCTGCCCCAGGCAGCCTTATTTCTGTTCTCTCCCTCTGCAAGTCCAGTGCACCACTGTGGTCTTTCTTTCCTTCCTTCTTTCTCTCTTAGCTTCCACTTATGAGTGAAGACATGTGACATTTTCCCTCTGTGCCTGGCTTATTTCCCTTAACATAATTTTCTCTAAGCTCATCCATGTTGCTGCGAATGGCAGGATTTCATCCTTTTTGACAACTGAGTA
Source organism: Galeopterus variegatus (assembly GCF_000696425.1). Taxonomy (NCBI): domain Eukaryota; kingdom Metazoa; phylum Chordata; class Mammalia; order Dermoptera; family Cynocephalidae; genus Galeopterus; species Galeopterus variegatus. The sequence goes on along the minus strand of NW_007734744.1, from coordinate 78,653 downwards.
GTATTCCATTGTGTATCTATACCACATCTTCCTTATCCAGTCATCCATCGATGGACATTTAGGTTGGTTCCATATCTTAGCTATTATAAATAAAGCTGTGATGAACACGGTTGGGTACGTATCCCTTTGACATGATGATTTCCATTCCTTTGAGTATATAACCAGAAGTGGGATTTGCTGGATCTACCCATAGTTTGAGAAATCTCCATACAAATCTCTACTATGTTTTCCACAGTGGGTGTACTAATTTACAGTCCCATCAACAGTGGAGGAGAAAGAGTTCCCCTGTCTCAACATACTCACCAGCATTTGTTAGTCTTTTTGACTATAACAAGTCTAACTTGGGTGAGATGGTATCTCAATATGGTTTTATTTTGCATTTCCCTGATTAGTGATGTTGAGCATATTTTCAAGTACCTGTTGGCCATTTGTATGTCTTCCTTCAAAAAATGTCTATTCAGCATGTTTGCCCA
>NW_007734744.1:74130-76951 GCF_000696425.1 Galeopterus variegatus | reverse complement strand
GTGAGGACATGTGGTATTTCTCTTTCTGTGCCTGGCTTATTTCACTTAACATAATTTTTTTAAGTTCATCCATGTTGCTGCAAATGGCAGTATTTCATTCTTTTTATGACGGGGTAGCATTCCATTTTTAAAATATATCGCATTTTCCTTATCCACTCATTCGATGATGTGCATTTATGTTGATTCCAACTCTTGGCTATTGTAAATAGTGCTGCAATAAACATGGGAGTATAGGTGTCTCTTTGACATCATGATTCCATTCCTTTGTGTATATTCCCAGCAGTGGGATTGCTGGGTCATACGGCAGTTCTATCTGTAGCCATTTGAAGAACGTCCAACCACTTTCCATAATGAGTGCACCATTTTACAGTCCCACCAACAATGAAGGAGCATTCCCTTTTCTCTGCATCCTCACATTTGTTATTCTCTTTTTTATAACAGCCAGTCTAACTGGAGCAAGATGATATCTCAGTGGTTTTAATTTACATTTCCTGGATGCTGAATAATGTTGAACATTTTGTGTGTGTCTGTTGGCCATTCATATATCTCCCTTTGAGTAATGCCTATTCAGCTCCTTTGCCCATTTTTTCATCAGGTTATTTGTTTTCTTACTGTTAAGTTGTTTGAGTTCCTTGTATATTCTGGATATTAATCCTTTGTCAGATGCATATTTTGCAAATAGTTTCTCCCACTCTGTTGGTTGTCTTCTTGCTTTTTTGCTGTGTAGAAACATTCTAGTTTGATATTATCCCATTTGTTTATCTTTCCTTTTTTTGCCTGTGTTTTGGAGTCATATTCATAAAGTCTATACACAGTCCTACTTACTGTAGTGTTTCCCCTATATTTTCTCTAGGAGTTTTATAGTTTTAGGATGCATATTTTTAGTTCATTTTGAGTTTATTTTGGTATATGGTGAGAGTTACGAGTTTAGTTTCATTCTTCTACATAAGGATGTCCACTTTTCCCAGGACTATTTTGTCCCCAGTGTATGTTCATGTTGACTTTATGAAAGATCAGTTGGCTGTTAGTCTGTGAGTTGATTTCTGGGTTCTCTATTCTGTTCCATTCATCCAAGTGTCTATTTTTATGCTAGTACCATACTGTTTTGATTACTATAACTTCATAGTATAGTTTGAAGTCAGGTAGTATTATGCCTCCAGCTTTATTTTTTTTCTATTTATTTTTTTTGCTCAGGAATGCTTTGGCTATTCAAGGTCTTTTGTTGTTCCATATGAATGTTAGGATTGTTTTTTTCCATTTCTGTGAAGAATGTCATTGGTATTTTGAGGGGGATTGCATTGAATCTGTAGATCACTTTGGGTAGTATAGACATTTTCACAATGTTGATTCTTCCAATCTAAGAGCATGGGATGTCTTTCCACATTTTTGTGTCTTCTTTAATTTCTTTCAGTAGTGATTTATTTAGAAATTTTATAGAAATTTAATATTTAATGTATTTTATTTTTTATTATAAATTTTAATATTTTATATAATTTTTCTTATGATATAAAAATATAAGTTTTTCACCAAAATCTATAGAGATGCCTTCAAATCCCTTCTAGTTTATTCCACTATGTCAGGAAAATCATCATTTTCTTAGCGTACTACTGCTTTAAGAAATACCAAGTCTGTTCAGTCAGTCAATAATTCTCTATAATATCCTGAGGAAATTAAATTACCCTATTCGGTTCCTCCTCCCAGAACTGTAATTGAAGGTGAATATGTTTATAGCTTTAAAACTTTGGAACTTTTGGGAGATTGATTCTATACCAATACAACTTGTCAATGTTACTCTGATTCTTTTCTCTCCTTGGTTCTCTAAGCATACTGTCCCGAGGCAACCACCTCTATCTTTCATAATAGCATTTATTACAACTACCAACTCAATGTGCTCTTCAGTTGAGTAAGATTTTCTCATATTTTTAAAAATAACATTGGCCATCGAGGTTTGACTTTGGCTGATTTTTTCTTAGGGTCTTGAAAGATAATTAATATTAAGATAAACTATCACACTGGTTATGTTCTTATAGTATGAACAATTAGACATCCAACATAAGTGGTTCACTAAAAGGCTGCATTAACAGTTTTATCCTCAATTATAAATTTTTCTATAAAATAGGCAAGTATAAACATTAAATGTATGAAAAACTACATTTAAAAATTAAATCTAAACACCCAAGGAGAATTAGGCACTGTACTCACTAATCTTAACTCAGAATGTTAATCCATTCTGGTTTATCTTTTCATGGGTTTAAATAAGAAAACATAATTCCTTTCATTTTCTTATTTTGACATTATAACTTTTCAAACAGGCTGGTGCAGTGTCAAAAGTAGTGGACTTGTTGTCAAGAGACCCAGATTTAAACCTAGGCTTATCACTTACTAGATGTACAACCTTATTCATCTTAAAACTCTCACAGTGCTGTATCCAATACAGAGAGTAGGTGCGCCATCAACATTTATAAATTTAACTATGAACTGAGTCTAGAAAGAACCAGTGAAGAAGTGAAGGTCTCCTCTTTGCTCACCAACTTATGAATTATGTTACAGCAACAGGCAAGTAATAAAGGAAAGGGTAGAGTCCTCCCTCTCAATTGTTCAACCATATGGCAGGGCAAAGAAGAAATAGCCCACACCAGAGAAGGAGTATGAAGAGAAGCAAAACTAGGCAGAGGGAAAAGCCTGATAGGCTTATATCCTCACTGGGATTCCATGACTCCTGGGAAGCATAGTATTCTCCCTGTATACACCGGCCATGGTCTCCATCCACTAGGACCATGCCCTAACATCTCAGCACCCTGTATCTACTTCTACATTTACC
>NW_007734744.1:72192-74060 GCF_000696425.1 Galeopterus variegatus | reverse complement strand
TTCCCTGTCTACACAGGCCAACCATATGTTCTCCATCCACTAGGACCATGCCCTAACATCTCAGCACCCTGTATCTACTTCTACATTTACCTGATGGGATTCTTTTCTACAGCCATCCTGCCCTGAGGAAAGATAAGCAAAATTATGAAGCCAGTTAGTTTACCTTCTTTATCAATATAATCACATAAAATATATGAAAAAACTGTGAGAACCTGATCTTCCAAATCTAAGGTAAGCAAGGACAGGAAAGTATGTGTTCAGAGAATTGTAATCACCAACAGGATGTTTATTCAATCAACATTTATTGTGTACTATAGATATGATGCTCGAATTAGGGACACCTTCTAGAAAGATCTATTTTCTAACTAGAGGAGATCCCTGTCTCTTGGGAGATAATTGTAATAATTCACAAATCACATATTACATAAGTTAAAAAATGTATACATATGGTTGCTTTATCTAGAATGCAGTTCTCAATGAACTGCTGATGGAACTATGTATAGACTGAGATTTCTGTGTCTTTCTTGGTCTTGTCCCAACACCAAGTCTTGTAAGCAAGGTTATCTGTAGGCTAACAGCTACCCTATTATTCAGTAAAAAGGTCACAATTCAACACTTAACAAGTGTTTTCCATCTCGAACCTGACTGTGGCCTGACCAAAGAGTGTTGGTAATAAGGCACTCAAGAGTCAAACCTGCTGCATTGCTTTTCCAAGGGTGAGCTCAGTATCAGGACAATTTCCTTTAGTAATATCCATTTGCCAAAAAGGAAGTTACACAAATCTGCTTGGTAATGCCATAAAGAGATATATTTACTCTCTGTTGTAGCTTTAAAATCATACCAAGAATTATTTTTCAATGTCATTTTTAAATGGAACCTAAGAAGTCAACCTGAAGAGGCTACATACTCTATGATTCCAACTTTACGACATTCTGGGAAAGGCAGAACTATGGAGACAGTAAGAAGATCAGTGGTTTCCAGGGATTAGGGAGGAGGGGAAATGAATAGGTAGAGCATAAAAGATTTTTATGGAAGTGGAACTATTCTGTATGATACTGTTATAGTAGATACGTGTCACTACACATTTGTCAAAACCTGTAAAATGTACAGCATCAAGAATAAACCCTAATGTAAACTATGGACTTTGGGTGATAATGATGTGTCAATGTAGGTTCATCAATTATAAGAAATGTACCTCTCTAGTGGAGGATATTAATAGTGGGGGAAGCTTGAGGTGAGGCAGGCTAGGAGATATGTAGGAACTCTCTGCACCTTCCATTCAGTTTTGCTGTGAACCTAAAACTGCTTTAAAAAAAAGTCTATTTTAAAAAATAATTTTTATCTCTAGGTTGGGCCAGTCTGTTTGTTTTTAATCACCAATACATTTATAATATACAATTAGAATTCATCATGAACCAATACTTTCATAATATATAATAAAAATCATCATGTGCCTACATGTTACAGCAATGGCTAAAAAAATTACTTTTTAAAAATGTAACACAATAGTAAGTATTGACCAAAGCTGTACAACTAGCATTTACTTTCCTTTGGGCAGTGACAAACACAAGCAGACAAGGTAAGTTTTCCACAAGGCCTTTAGCTATACCAAAATGTCAAGGCTCACATTCCTCAGATGATATGTTTTTTCATCTACTCATTTCTCCCAACATTCTCCAGGCCCACTCTGGACACCTCAACCAGATACAAACTTTTTCTCCCCGCTCTGCTAGCAGAAACAAAAAGGGTCAAGCTGAACACAGTGGTTGGCAAAGTCTAGTAGAGGTTGGCACCATTCAAGCTGCTTCTGTGAAAGCAATGCCCAAAGGAATCTTATCCTTCCAGGCCTAATCCAAAGTTGTTTTAAC
>NW_007734744.1:69960-71591 GCF_000696425.1 Galeopterus variegatus | reverse complement strand
CTGTGAAAGCAATGCCCAAAGGAATCTTATCCTTCCAGGCCTAATCCAAAGTTGTTTTAACGGATTAGAAAAGAAACTTGAAGAAGCAGAGTCATAGCAGAAGAATCTGGGGTCCCAGGTGCCAGTTTGGGATTCTCTGCAGCAGCTCAGCCTTGGTTGATTAGTGGGAGTTGGAGGCCCCCGAGAGCCCATTAGAGAACGAAGTCACGGTGAGGAAGGGAGTAATTCCAGTTACAGCCAATTAAAAGTTTATGGATCCCACAGCACCAAGGGACAGTGACTCAAACTCTTGCATCAGCCAAGTTCCAATATCAACTCCCTGAACATGAAGAGGAAGCAAAGGGGAGGTGGAGGGAGGCAGAGGTGTGCCACACTCTGGCAAGCTTCCACTTCCTATCCCAAGTGACAGTTAAGGTGCAAGCAGTATGTCTTCATTAGCCACGAAGAACACCCTAACATGCTAGGAGAGGGACAGGACATGTGAGAAGCATACCCTATAGAGGTAGCCAGGGGGCTGCTGACTCAACAGCCCTGCTACCAGTTCAGGATTGCTCCTGTCAATCAGATCACACGTGACTCACTGTCCTTCATGTGGAACAATAAAATTGCCAAGACTACCCTCCCCTCTATCCTGTACTTATAAAATAATGATTTTCAGAGCATGTTCNGTACAGCACCCTCTCCCTTGTGGGGTAGGAAGTCAGAGCAGTTTTCCTTCTCCTGTGTCTTCCCACTTATACCTCATTCCATCACCCCCATCCACATACACGTGCATAATTTTCTACAAGAACATTCCCTCAGTTGCCTGCTCTGTGCAGATCTGCCAGAAGCTGAGGTGTGCTGAAAACCAACCAAGTCACAGGAAAATTGAAAATGTGATTCTGGCTTACAAGTAGAGTGATCCTAACATGGTTTTCATTTGGAAAATAAAAACAGCATCTTTGTCCAAATATCTGAATAGAGAATAGAAAAATAAACTAACCTCAGCATAAAGGATCCAGATTTGAAAGAATGAAGGCCACAAACCTGCCAGTGGTGGGCACTGTGGCTTTACAATACTCAACAGGCTGACAAATCGCTGGCAGAAGAGGAGGACCCTCCTTTCCCAGACATAATTAAGGGAGATTTCTTGGCCTGATAGAGAGGCAGGCACCCACAGGGAGAAAAGTGAGAGGGCACATGACACAATGGGAAATGCAGCTACACACATCTAGAGATAAAATTAACTGATAGAACATTGGAAGAAACTGCTTTTTGGGTCACTTTCAATGCTGACACTCTATGTATGACTCTACAAATCATAGGCGTAGTAGGTCAGTAAGCAGAGAAAGAAAGTGCTAACAGTCCTGACAAGAGGCAGTTGTTATCACAGACTAAAATAGGAGGCTATGAGAACAGCGTAAGCACTCCTTTAAAGTTCATTCATTCATTCCACATAAATTCACTGAGTACTTGTGTCAAGGTACTAAACTAGGAGTTATGACTTCAAAGATAAATACCTTCAAAAAGTTCACACCCTACAGGAGAGAGGCAAATAATTAAAATACAATGTCATAAATGCTCTGAAAGTGTATAGATACAACAAAATCTACCTAAAAATTGAACTCATCTCCAGCAACCAACTCTCTTGT
>NW_007734744.1:67705-69604 GCF_000696425.1 Galeopterus variegatus | reverse complement strand
GTATAGATACAACAAAATCTACCTAAAAATTGAACTCATCTCCAGCAACCAACTCTCTTGTCTTCTATATTAGCAGCTGATATCACCATGTTTTCAGTTATCCAAGCCAGAAACCTGGGAAGTCACCTCAGAATTTCTTCATCTCCAACATCCAGTCTGTCATTGGATATGCTGATCATATCTCCTAAATGTCACTTATTTTCTTTCCATTCATAGTTTAGTAATTCAGCATTTCTTGCCTAACTATTGTGATCTTACTTTCCCTGTAATTGAAATCTTCCTTTCTCTTTCACTTTTTAATAATAATGACCATAATAGTAACCTTAGCCAAGTTTATAAGCTAATAAGTACCAGAGCCAGGATTTGAAATCTTAGCTGTTATTCTGCTTCAAATGCCAAAGAGGAACAAAGCAGGATGCTAGTTAGAGTGGCAAGACAGATTTTAATCAGTAATATACTATTGCAGTAGGGAAAAGAGTCCAATGTGAACTGAACTTCGATTTGTGTAGAGGTGACTGGGCATTTTAAAGGGAGAATGAAAATATAGGGAGGGGGATGAGGGGAACTCAGTAGTCAGAAAAGCGGAGTGGAGGGGGGTTGGTCCCTGTGAAACCCATCTGGGTTCATTAACTGGCACTTATTTAAATTAGGCTCCTACCCTCACACAGAGACTGGAGACAGGAGCCCTACCTTCAGGTGTTTGCTGGAACAAACTGTAAATTCTTTTGGCATCCTTGAGTTTTCTCAGACAGACACTTAAAGGAGGACAAGTGTCATCCTAGGGATGGGGCTTTGAGCTGTTAGAAAGTATGTTAGTGTTTTCTTCAAGTCTTTATAGGCCAAAGTTGAGTAGAGGGCTCAGAGGAGCCTGGCTACAGTTTGATCAAAAAGAGGATCTTTGTCACTTACCTCCCTGAAATTTAGTGTCCCTATCTGTAAAATAAGGACAATATTACTACCTACGTTGTAGGACTGTCATGAGGATTAAGTGAACTAACACATGCCCAGCACATGGTATAGGACAAACTGAGAGAACACACTCAATTATGCTGGAATTCCAGCTGGATGAGAGCTGGAATTTGAACCCAAGCACCCTGACTCCAGAGCTTATACTCTTATCCATTATGCTAATCTGCTCTTCTGCTGTCTCAAAAGTGGGCTACGCCACCAATAGTTTCACCTTTCTCAAATGCAAATCTGATCCTATGATTCCTTATTTAAAAAACCTTAGCAATTCTACTATTCCAGTAAGACACGCCTTCACATGGCCCACAGCCCTCGAGTTTTGGTCTGCTTGTTTATGTTACCTCATTTCTGCACTCTTGTAATTCTAATACAAGCCCCCTCCCCCTCACATTTTAATATCTAAAATTTTTCATGCTCTTTCATATCTCAATACTTTTTGCACAAGTGATTTTTTTCTGCTTGAAACGTGTTGTCCTCATTTCTGGAGTGCTCCTAATTACCCTTCAAAATTCAGCTCAAACATTACCTCTTTTTGTACAACTTTCCTGAGCATATCTGCTGTGGTCTACCCAAGGTAGATTTTCATATTTCTGTCTCTACACTCTCAGAGCACTTATGGCATTGTATTTTAATTATCTGCCTATCTCCTAAAGGCTATGAGTTTTTTTTTTGTTTTTTTTTTAAAAGATGACCGGTAAGGGGATCTTAACCCTTGATTTGGTGTTATCAGCACCGCACTCTCCCGAGTGAGCCACGGGCCGGCCCAAGGCTATGAGATTTTTGAAGGTACTCATCTTTGAGGTCATAGCTCTTAGTTCAGTACCTGACACAAGTGCTCAATAAATTTACATGGAACCAATGAATGAACTTTTAAGAGTATTTATGCTATTCCCATAGAAGTCTCCTATTTTAGTCAATTGATCAAACAAGAGG
>NW_007734744.1:66185-67153 GCF_000696425.1 Galeopterus variegatus | reverse complement strand
AAGAGTATTTATGCTATTCCCATAGAAGTCTCCTATTTTAGTCAATTGATCAAACAAGAGGAGCAACTACCAAAGCAGGTGCCCTGTTTATAGGCTCTTCAGATCAATAAAGTTTCAAAATTATTATTATTCTGCATACAGTCAACTCCCTCTAGATTGGTGTCATATACCCTGTTTTCTAAACCCACAATCTATCCAGCTAGCCAACCATTTGCTACTGAGTCAGGCAATGTACTACACTCGTAGATGTATATGACAATGTCCAGAAATCAAAGATAAGGATGAATTAGTGTCTGTCCTTAAAGAGGTCAAATCATAATAGTTCTGTGGAAATAATATACATAACTAGATATGATAGAACTTTTTCTGTGAACTTCACCTTGATAGATATGGATCCAAAAGTCACTTATAATAAAGCACACAATGTATTTAAATGAATGAATGCTTGTAAATAGTAAAAGTTCAAATCATAAAATGAAATATAACACAAAAAACATATACTATGCAGAATGTACAAACTGCTACATCATTCCCTAAACATATCTCCCCCAATTTTTTTCTTTAATATGGTTTCCTCAGCCTTGGATGTCCTCTTTTACATTTCACAAATTCATAAGTAGCTAATAAGTCACAAAAAAAGGAATGCAAATTTAAAACAATGAAGTATAATATTGCTTGTCAGATACAAAAACCACACCCCAGCTCATGAAGAAACAGGCACTTTTGGGACAGTTGATAGAAGTATAAAGTGATATATCCTTTACGAAACACAATTTAGCAACATCTTTCAAATTAATTTCACTTCATGACATTTACCCAATAGAAATGCTCCCAAGCACACAAAAAATTATGAATGCTCATTGCATTATTCATAGTTTAAAAAACCCTTCGGGCCGGCCCGGTGTAGCAGTGCGCCACTTGGGAGTGCGGCGGCGCTCCCGCCGAGGGTTCAGATCCCACATACAGAC
>NW_007734744.1:61573-65617 GCF_000696425.1 Galeopterus variegatus | reverse complement strand
TGAGGGTTGGGATCCGTTGCCGGACACGAAAAAAGACAAAAAGGAAAAAAAAAAAAAAAAACCCTAATGACCAACAAAGAGGAATGATTAAACAATGGTGGTGTATCTATTAAAAGGAATGCTATCTGTAAAATGAGGACAATATTACTACCTACCTTGTAGGACTTCTATACCTTGTATAGAAATATAAAGTGATATATCCTTTATGCAACACAATTTAGCAACATCTGTGATATATCCTTTAGGAAATACAATTTAGCATTTTCAAATAATGTGGTAGATCTGTATTAACTGCCACAGAAAGATGATCACTATATACAAGGTACTTCGAAAAGTTCATGGAAAAATTGAATTAAAAGATAATACAAATCCTTCTGTAAACTTTTAGAAGACCCTCATATTAAAAGAAATGAGAGAAACCTTATACAGAGCAGCTACCACAAAATAGCATTCCTTTATTTCATCAAATCTAAGATGCCATAAACCACAGAAGTACCATTATTTTTGTGTCTGAAAAAAGTAAAATCCTGCAATTTAAATTATGACACAAAAATTTCATGTTGCATTAATTTTATATTGCATCATAATTTGACATGTTAAATTTGGAAAGAGGTAATGTTTCTTCTTAAAAATCAGTGAAATGTAAGATTTGATATTACCTTCCCTAAATATTTTCGAGACAAAGGAAGCCCCCATGTATAGACTCAGGATTATATATAGGGTTACCTGGAAAGTGAACTGACAAATCTAGCTACAGAGATGCCAATCAGCCAAGATATTTTTTCTCATTACACTATACGTAGGGCCTTAGGAACCATAAAGCTGCTACCTAGTCAAGACTTGACAACACATTTATGAGAGCTTTCTCCCATTACCCAGTTTATTCCACATTAACACACAAATTTCAAATGTAAAGAACAGCCAGAGCTAGGGATTTATAATAAAGCATGGAGAAAAAGAATAGGGGCATCATGGGGGGCCCACTTTACTTCTAGGATAGGACTGGTTATGTAAATAAGCATGGTCCTCTGCCCTAAAGAAAAATCAGGCCTAAGCCCGAGGGCAATCCAATTCAAATGCTTTCATTTCTTGTAAAAAGTTCTCTACTTGGAAATTGTAAGTGTGCTGATAAGATATTCAAAGCCTAAGGCTTAGGAGAAAGTAATAGCAAGTGCTCGACTTACAGAGACTCAAAGCTGATTCCAAACTCTTTGTCCATATGTTGGTCTGGAAACGTTTCCAGCCTAACTAGAGACCCAGCCTACCACTCTTCACCGTTCTGAGCAACATGTTACAGCAGAATTGTAAAGGACAGAGATGAGCTCCTCTGAATCATAAATTAGAACTGAAAGTACAGTCATCCCTTGAAATCCATGGGAGATTGGTTCCAGGAACCGCCCAAGGTACCAAAATCCAGGGATGCTCAAGTCCCCCAGAATGCCCTCTGAAACTCGTGGATGTGAAATGACTACCCTCTAGGCGGGCATCCCAAGCAGTTCAATCTGCAGCTGATTGAATCCCTGGACGTGGAACCCACGGATATAGAGGTCCAGCAGTATTTACTAAAGTATTCTGCCCTGTGAGTGGACCTGCACAGTTCAAACCCGTGTTGTTCAGGATTACCTGTAATCTTTCACTGTCTCCAGATACAGACATCCCATTCAATGCCCTCAATACCATATATAGCAGTTTTTACTTGAAAAAGAATTCACGCTTCCTAAGGCAGCCCTGCTCAATTTTTGACAGTTTCTGCAGTAACTTCCTTACACTAAATGGAAACATCCATGTCCAGCAGAATGGTGGACTGGTTACCTGGATGACCCATCCAATTAAACAATTAAAATGCTGGATTTAAAAAAAATAATAATGTTTACATATGTTGCTGAGCTAGAAAATCAATAATTGCACATGGACCAAAAATGAATAGGAAATAAGCAGCCACTACAGCTGGCTTTCATTCCAGTGGAGGTAAAGGGAGAGGAGTAACGAAAGAGGAAAGAGAGGAGGATGAGGAAGGGAAAAGAGCCTAGAGAAGCAGGAAAAAAAGGTTATCATGGAGATAAGAACAAAAATTAATGAAGTAGAAAACAACATGCAAAAGATGAGGGTAAACAAAGTCAGATTCTTTGAAGACTTATACAGGAGATACTTCTAAAAGTTTACAGAAAGATCCATACTATCTTTCAATTCTATTTTTCCACGAACTTTTTGAAGTACCCTATAAAAAAGACAAACTGTTGAAAGGAAAGAAATAAGGTACAAATAAACAATATATGTAGAGAAAATGGGGACAAAATTACTGATACTACAGAGATTAAACTAGTAAAGAATATATAAGTATATGGAACACATGGATTTACAAATAATTTTGATAAATTAAAAAACTTAAATTAATAAATTACAGGAAAATACGAAATATCAAAGCCAACTCAAGAGAAAGCTTAAATAATTCAATCCAATAAACATTAAAAAATTTAAATCAACATTAATCTTCCCATACAGAAAACACCAGGTGCTAATGACTTTATAGGTAAGCTCTATAAAGAAAAAGATAAACCAATTTTGTATAAACTTTTCAAATAAACACACAGAGGAAACTCTTTACTTATTGTATGAGGTTAGCATAACTTTAATACTAAAAGCAGACTAGAGAAATAAAAAGTGGAGGTTTATAAACTAATATCACTGTGACTTGATACAAAATCCTAAATATTACTCAAGAAAATCCAGCAATGTACAAAAAATAAATATATTCTGACCAAGTAATGTTTGTACTAAGAATGCAAGTTTGGTTTATTAATTGAAAGTTGAATACTCTAATTCACCACATTAACAGACTAAGAAAGAAAAAATCATTTGCCATTTCAATAAAAGCAGAAAAAGCATAAGATAATATTAGATGTATTAGATAAACTTAAAATTTTCGATAAAAACTCGAACTCAGAATCTAAGACCAGGTGTATGTAAAAACATACAACAAACATCTTATTTAGTGATAAAATGTTGAAAGTAGTTCCTTTAAGTATAGAAACAAGATAAGGATGCTTGCTGTCACCACTTCTATTCAAAAGGTCCTAACAAGTACAGAAAAAATTAATTTTTTTAAAAATTATAGGTAAAAGGACTGGAAAAGAAGGCATAAAACTGTACATTATTTGTACATAGAAAACCCAAAGGAATCAACAAATTATTTGAATGAAAGAGTCCTAAAAAGGTCATAACTACAAAAATATCTAAAATAGCCAATTGTATTTCTATCCCCAAGCAGTTAGCAAATGTAATTTTTTAAAATGACACTACTTATGATAGCAGCAAAAACTGTAAGGTAGCTAGGAAAAAAAATCTAATAAAAGATATACAAGACCTTTCTGGAGAGAGTATACTATTATACTGAAAGACATTGAAGACCTAAATAAATGAAGAAAATTGTGGATAAAAAGATACAATGTCATAAAGATGTCTGTTCTTCCTAAACTGATCTATAAATTCAATGCAATCCCAATCAATTTCTCAGATGAGTTTTTCATAAAGATTTACAAGCTGATCTTAAAATGTAAATAGGACACTTGTGAAGAACATGAAAGAACTTGTCTGATCAGATATTGACTTCTTATAAAAATATAAGACAGTTTGGTATTGGCATAGAAATAAACCAAAATAGGCCAAAGTTGATCAAAATAGAGAGCCCAGAAACAGACCCACATGTGTATGAAAAGTTGTTTAAGACAAGCTGGGGTCTACAGCCATACCATCTGAAATGTACCCAATCTTGTCTGGTCTACGAAACTAAGCAGGGTGGGGCCTGGTTAGTATTTGGATGGGAGATTGCTCAGGAATTCCAGGTGCTGTAGACTTATAGAAATAAACAAAAAAAAAATTTAATGAAAAATAAAATACAGACAGAGTTCTGAATATCAGTAGGGAAATAATGAATTAATAAAAGGTGCTGATGGGCCGGCCTGGTGTACAGTGCGCCGCTTGGGAGCGTGGCGGCACTCCTGCCGAGGGTTCAGATCCCACATACAGACCGGTTCCCGCTCACTG
>NW_007734744.1:56387-60620 GCF_000696425.1 Galeopterus variegatus | reverse complement strand
AAAAAAAAAAAAAAAAAAAAAAAAAAAAAAAGGTGCTGAGCCAATTAATTACTCATTAGGGAAAAAAATTATATACCTACATCACAACATAAAGAAAAGTTACATTGTAAAAAAAGGGGCAAAATAATAAAACTTCATAATAGAGGGGAAATGTCTTCATGACTTCAGGATAAGGAAGGATGTTTTAAAACACAAAAAGCACAACCGTAAAAGACTGATAAATTCAATGACATTAAAATTAAGAACTTCTGTTCTGCAAAAGATCCAATAAAGAGTAAAAAGACAAGCTAAAAACTGTTAGATGTTTGTTGCATGTAAATTTACAAAAGATTAGTACAGGGAATCTATAAATAAGTCCCACAAATCTATTTGAAATCCAATAGAGAAGTGGGCAAAGATATGAATAGGCATTTTACCAAGAGAAAATATTAGTGACTCATAAATATATGAAAAGATGCTCAAGTCCATTAATAGTCAGAGAAATGCAAATTAAGGCCACAAGGAGATACCATTCAATCCTCCTATATTTTGGGGCCAGCCTGTGGCTCATTAGGGAGAGTGTGGTGCTGATAACACCAAGGCCACGGGTTCAGATCCTATATAGGGATGGCCGGTTAGCTCACTGGCTGAGCATGGTGCTGACAACACCAGGTCAAGGGTTAAGATTCCCTTACCGGTCATCTTATTAAAAAAACAAAAAAACAAAAAAACAAAAAACAAACCTCCTATATTTGTAATGCCTAAAAGGAAAGACATCATCAAGCACAGAAGAGGACGGGGAGCTTAGGAAGACTTGTTCATTGATAGCAGAGATATAAATTGTTATAAGAACTTTGGAAATGTTAGGTATTTCTCAAAAAAGTAACATGTGTATACTCTATGACCCAGCAATTCCATTCTTGTGTCAATACTCTGAAACAATCATTTTCAAACTTTAGTGTATGTCAGAATCACTTGGACGGTTTGTTAAACACAGACTACTGAGCTCTTTCCCCAGAGTTTCAGATTCAATGAACCTGGGTGGGGGCCTGAGAATTTGCATTTCTCAACAGTTCCAGGGGATGCTGATACTGTTGGTCTGGGGACCAGTCTTTAAGAACCATTGCTACAAAAGAAACTTTGCACTTACATATCAGGACATGTACAAGAATATTAACAGTGTAGTGCTTTGATAGCAAAAAAAAAAGTAGAAACCCAAATATCCTTTAAAAGTAGGATGAATAAATTGTGGCATAATCATACAATAAGATATTATATAGCTATGAAACAAATGAGATGCAATCATGTAGAGGCACACAAGGGTTTCCAAAGTATCAGTGATGTTCTAGTTTTTAAGGCAGATGGATATTTCATGGGTGTTTTAATTAGTTTTTAAACTGTACACACATATTTTGCATACCTTTTTGTACATACTGCTTCTCTCTAGTTACCACCAAATGGCCATTTTTCTACTTTCTGGCCCTATATAGAATGTCACATCATCCCAGGACTAGAGCAAAAGAGAAAGAGTTATTGGGTCTCATTTCTATACTGCTTCTAACACTCACACACATCACCACCCCCTCCCCAGCTGCTTTCAGCCATTGCTCAAGATATTTTTACACTCCCACAACCTCCTAATTACTCTTGTATGACTGTAGGCCTCAAAATTTACACCCAAATCTGAATTCAGGACTCTGCGTGTGGTCTGACTGATAAACACTGTATTAAACGCTCTCTGGCTACCACAGGTTTCTTGGTGCAATTCAAGAAGAGTGTTTTTGCAACTATATTATAGTGGTTACTCATACTGACTTTATCTTATCTACTAAAGTTCCTAATAATTTTCATATATGATATTGAAGATACAACTCAGAAAGTTAGCCTTTTTGGACCAAAAGAATGGACTTCAAAATTTTATATTAGAATCAGCTTTTATAACTTCTTAGAGAGATGCTTTTCTGACATCCATTCCCTGAGGAGTCCCTTGCATTTCATATTCTTCATAAATTTAATGAGTCATCAAGATATTCAAGTCTCTGATCAAGAGTTGAACAGGACTGGACCAAGGACAAAGACCTGAGACATATCACTAGGAGGCTTCCAAATTCATCAGTATTTGTTAATGTATTATAGCAATCCAATTGGTTATTAATCCTCACTCACATTTCCCCATTTTTCCAAAAGGATATTAAGAGAAACTGTTATAAAATGTTCACTAGAATCTGAAGAGAAAAAGAATAGTGAGCTCTCTCTTGTTTTTCAGCAGAGTAACACTATCAGAATAGTACTGATCTATCATCTCGGAGCATGGTGAGGTCCACCCCTAGAAGTGACTGAATGGGAAAATGGAAGAAAGCTGGTCTCCAGCAATTCTGTGGAGCTCCCATTCCTACCCTAGACTGTCCATTGCCAGAATTCTTTCAACTGGGAGACAAATGAACTATTTTGTACAAAGGGGGAAAAAAGGGGTATTACTTCAATAGATTAAAGTGATCCTAAAACCAAGAATCCAAGCCTGGAGATAATGAAGCAGACCAAACTCCAGAGTTTTTTGGGTTTTTTTCCAAACAAATTTAATTCTGCTCTAGCTCCAAAGAAGGTGAAGGGTCTGAATTCCAAAAAGTAAAAATTGCTCAAAAACCAAGCCATTAAAAAATTAAGCCCCCTCCCTTAGCAATAAATAACTGAACTGATATATACACATGAGGCTCAGGAAGGAGGCAAGAACAGGAAACCTGGGGTCTCTGTCCCATGACAAGATCCCAAAACTTATACCAATCCCATGCTCTTTGTTTAAAACATACAAAGCAGTGAAAGAGGCCAGGAGAGTGTATAGCCCTGCAGTGAGGTGGAACATGATGACAGGAGAGAGAGAGAGACACAAAGTGTCTTATAGGGTGAGGAAGTGAAAGTCTTCATTAAAAACATCCCCCCATCCCGGTTGAGTCACTGGTTGTGGCTGGTCCAGCTGCCAAGTAAGTGCCTTGAGCTTTTGGCCTCGCTCTGCTCCCTCTTTAGCACACAATTCAGGGAAGGTCATTCACACTGTGGCCGTGATGCTACTGTGGCAGCAGCCTGGCTGCTGGAGCCCTGAGGCTTCCCATTCACTACTAGCAGGAGGGGCGTCTCCACACGAACACTGGAAAAGGAATAGTCCTAGAAAAGACAGACAGACAGAGGGTCATTACAGATCCTACGATAGAAAAAACTCCAGCACAGAGATACACCACCTGCGACTTTCTCCACCTCAGTATACGCACCCCTTACCTCCACCTCAATTAGACAAAACTGAGCTAACAAAGGGGATGGAATTTTCTGAAGGTTTTCAATCTTCAGAAGGAAAAATCTGGGGCAAGTAGGGTACCAATAGTGTCACTACAAGAATAGAACAGTTCTCAAAAAAGGCAGGTTCCTGTCACTGCTGAACAAAAGAATGCCACCAGCTCTCACAGACTCTGCTTCTCACAGTGTTTCTTGACAATTAACTAGACGATTATAGCGGCCAGCCAGAGCCAGTGCAAATTCTGAGAAACTCCCAAGTGTTTGTAAAACCCCATATTAATCTGCCAAATACAAATTAAAGTTATTTCTTGCTTTTATATCAAAAGGAAAAAACAGAATGTGTAACAGAATGTAAACATTTTCCTAATAACAGAAAAAATGTCACTCACTTTACCAGTTCAAATGTATTTGAAGTTGTAAAACATGTTAAAATACCTTCATCCAAAAAATATTGTTCCACTGGGAGTGTGAAACAGACTCTTTTAAGTCAAGGTAAAGTAAATTAAAGAGTTCTCATAAATCAAGTTTTTATAAAGTCCTGACAGAAATACGGGCAAGTGATAAAAAAATAAAAAAAATTTTAAAAAAAACGGCAATTTTTAGAAGAAATATAGTCAATAAACATATGATAAAATGCTCACCCTCACCAATAACCAAAAAACCAAATTGAAACAGCCTTGTTGCAACATATTTCATGCAAAATTAGCAAATAATTTTTCAAAGGTTTCTACCCAGATGTTGAGAAGAAAACTACAGGGAAATAATTACTCGCATCCACTGCTGGTAATAGCAACTAACTGGTACAACCTTCCAAAAAATAATTTGGTAATATGTATCAAAAGCCTTAGAATTCTACATATCCTTTGGACCCAGATTCTACATTAGAAATTCATTTAAGGTAATAATCACAGATACGGGCAAGGATATAAAAATGTTTACTACAATACTTTTATAATAGGGAAAAACTGG
>NW_007734744.1:22146-54646 GCF_000696425.1 Galeopterus variegatus | reverse complement strand
TGGCAGGAGTCAGACAATAAAACCACCACTTACAGTACAATGTGATAGACAGCTTTTCCTTTGTGCCAAATTCAGTAGACACAGATTGGGCTGTGGGAACCCACAGGAGAAATGTCTAAATCAACACTGGAAAGCAGGGAAGGTTTCCTTGAGGAGGTGACCCTCAAAGTGAATCTTAAAGAATGAAAAATTAGCTACGTTAAAACAGGAAAACTAATCCTCAATGGAAATTAAAAACGAAAAAACAAACAAACAAAAAAACTCTGGGTGAATAGGAACAGAGATCAGCTTGGAAGGACCTTAAGGAACTTTCTGGGGCGATGGTAACATCGCTATCTTGATAGGAGTTTGGGTCACACAGGTGTATGCATTTCTCAAAACTTAGCAAATATACACTTAGATCTGTATACTTCATTGTATGTAAATTTTATATAAGTACTGTAAACAAATACTGATGTCAGTGAATGACTGCATGCTGAAGTATTTAGAGGAGAGCATTGATCTCTACAATTTACTTTGAAATGCACCAAAAATAAGATGAAACAATGGACATGAATAGTAGGATAAACTAAGTATAGTAAAATGTTAATGGTAGAATATAACAATTTACTTTGAAATGCACCAAAAATAAGATGAAACAATGGACATGAATAGTAGGATAAATAAACTAAGTATAGTAAAATGTTAATGGTAGAATATAGGTGGTTGACTACACAGATATTAACTATAACATTCTTTCAACTTTGCAGTATGTCTGAAAATTTTTATAATTTTATAATCAAATGTTGGCAGGAAAAAAGTTAGCTCTATCAAAAAGAAGCTGGAGGATGACCCAAGCAGAATAACTGTGTGTAAGGCACAAAGGCATAAAAATAGCTGTCCTGAAACCTACAAAATAGTCTCATGGTTGGAACAAAGGGCACATGTGAGGAAGTGACAAAATATAATGGAAAGAGAGGCAGAGAGCAAATCATGAAGGACTTTGTATGCTAAGCTAAGCTAAGGAGTTTAAACTTTATCCCCAAGGCTACATAGGACCAGTAAGAGATTTTAAATAAAAAGTGGCAATGGTCAGATTTGTATCTGAGAAACATTCCTCTGGCAGTACTGTGGAACACTGGAGGAAAACCAGGGAGTCAGGGAGACCGGTTTGGAAAAGTGATAAGGTAGCAGAGACAGAGAAGAAGGGACAAAGAGGCAAATCTATAGAATTTGGTGATTCCTCAATGCAGGAGAATGGAGAAGTCTAGAATGATGTCCAGAACTCTTAATTAAGTGACTGAGTGGAGAGGTGGTACCACTTACTCACAGGGAATCCAGGGAGGAGAAGCAGGTTTACAGCGAAAGACTAGGTAAGTAATTTTAACATTACTGTTAAACATTCAATGGAAGTAGGTCTACAGAGAAAGAATAGGTGAGTTAGAGATTTCTGACTGAGCCCAGAGGCAGCTGGATATAGGCATCCAAGACCTGGAAATGAGGCTTGGGCTGGAGATATACCTGTGAGCAAACAGGAGGCAGCCAAAGCCTTGGGTTTATATGACATCGCCAAGCTAGATGATTCATAGATGAGATGGTGAAGAATCAGCACTCATGCCACCACTTGGCACACCTGAATTCACAGCAAATATTACAATCAAGCATAGCACTCTCCTGATGGATCCAGTCAAAGCCTCAGAATCCTTCTACACAGTATACCAGGCAGCCACTGACAAAGGATCAAAGTTGGCAATGATATGCCATCCTGGTATAGAGAGAAAAGAGGAAAGGAACAAAAACAGAGTTCTGAGAACCTAACATTTAGAAGTTGGCCAGAAAATATGGCCGGCCCGTGGCTCACTTGAGAGAGTGTGGTGCTGATCATACCAAGGCCACGGGTTCGGATCCCTATATAGGGATGGCCGGTTAGCTCACTTGGGAGAGCATTGTGCTGACAACACCAAGTCAAGGGTTAAGATCCCCTTATCGGTCATCTTTAAAAAAAAAAAGAAGAAGTTGGGCAGAAAAAGAAAAACCAAGGAGTGGCAAAATATTTGTTCTCAAGGTCCCCTAAAACCTACCTTTGTCTATATCCCTTCCTCATTCCTCTTGGCTCTAGGATCTGCTCTAGTTTTCTCAACTATCTTCTTGCTCTTCAACTCATCAAATACACGTATCTCTAGAAAATGCCATGAAGAAAGCTTAAGACATGAAATGGGAACTGTAAGTATTTCAGTTTGGATAGAGCAGAAGGGATATAAAAGGCAACAGTGAGAGATAAGTCAGAGTGTTACGAGGCCATGCAGTGGAAGCCGCTGGATCAGGCACCTAGAAAGACACTGGTGAGCCTAAGGGGGAAAAATTTTTTTTTTCAGTAGAAAACAGAAAGAGGAAACCAGTCAACCAGGGATTAGAAAGTGAATGAAAGACCAAGGAGTGATGGCACTCACTAAACCCTAATTTTTCAAGATTTAAAAATTTTCTAAAGGAATATTCTTAATTTGTTTCTTCTGCTGGACTTAAAGCACCCTTCACCTGGGTCCTTTACATTTATTTTTCCTCACTCCGTATAACACATATACTAGATGCTCAATCAATATTTGTTTAATGACATCTGAGACAATCTCCCCAACCAGGCCTTAAATTCTAACTCAAAGCTCATCTTCCAGAACTGCCTAAGCACACCAAAGTCCAAACAGGACTGAGAATCTGTCCCCCTTCAACTTCCGTGATCATGAAAACACAAAGGAACAAGAGAATTTCAAGGTTTATGTCTGTCTTATAAAACACATGTCCTGTCAAATTTCATATCTGAAGGTAGGCATACACAAAGCACCAAACTCAGGGGAAAAAATGGGCAGTGACAGAATCTACAAAGGCCTCTGATCAAGAGATTGTTAGACAACACCTGCTCATGGGACAGTCACAGAAGGGAGTTATAAGTCACAAATCTGTGACCACTAACAGTGTCCCCAACTGCCAGAGAAAGACCAGGAAATGAGAACAATTAGTTCAGAAGAGTGAAAAAGAGGAAAGGCAAGAGAAACTCACAAGGGGACTTTCTCCTCTGTGGTAAGGCTAAACACCACCTTTCCCAGGACCACGGCACCACTGTTCACACCCGGCTGTAGTGCACTCAGTGGCTTGAGCTCCAGCGTCACCTTCTGCCCTGAGGCTGACTGATAGTGCCCATCACCACAAGGGCCTAGATGGGCTGGACGCAAGCTTCCCAACATGCTTTGCAGCTTTTTGGTTTTTACCTTTCCCTGCAAAGGAAGAAGAAATAGATAAGAAACTGGAAACTAGTCACTCTCCTTAAGAGTATAGTTCTTCCCTTTCACCCACCTCTGTAGGGTCACTACCACCTAAGCCTATTCCATTATTATCTTATTGATCCACAGCAGAATAAAAAGTAGGATTAAGCTCTTTAGACATCTTTACCTTGCTTTCCAGGAGGCTGGTTAATCTATCCAGGAATTCCAGGAGTTGTTGCTCTCGTTGCTGTGGCTCTGGCCAGGCAGGGTCCAGTGCTGCAGCCCAAGAGAAGCCATCCAGGGCCTCCCCATAATTCTCTTCATATTTATGTAACTGTACAAGAAGTAACCAAAAACCTCCCAATTATAAGTATAAAGTATGCCAAGGGAATAATGGCACAATGTGCTAGGAATTTAGAGAAATTGTGTTCCTCCCCAGTTATTTTCCTGTCCTTTCTGAACAGCCTGAAAAGCCAACGTGAACACAATCCCAAAAGTGGAATCATGTCTGAATGATTCCAAACTCTAAAATAGTTAAGTTGCACATATGGTCATTATATTTTTATATTAAATACTTAATACTTCAGAAGTCTTCTAAGTCGTCCTCCCATTCTCTATGTACTTTTCCATCTCCTCAACCCCTTTTCCTTTCTCTCCAGTGACTGCACCTGATGCTGAAGTCAAATTGTGCAAGCTCTTCCTACAAATAATTTGGCTTTCCTCTCGCAGTTTGTACCCACCCTTACTCCTATGTATACTCAGTTATCCTCATAGGCTAAGACCTAGATGTCTTATTTCTTTGACCTTTAGACAACTACCACCCCAAGGTCTTACCGTTGCCCTGTTTAGATGAAGGTCAGGATTGCTGGAAGCTTTCCTGTCAACCTTCTCCTATAACAGGATAAAAAGATCATCAGTGGATCCTGTCTCAATCTTAAGGGTGGCCATGCCCAACATGTACTAGACCTCCTCTCCCTAGAAAAATTGAAGTGTCTTCCTTATCAAAATGTTACCTGCACCCAAACTGTCACACAGTAACTGCTTCTGTAGTATATTTCTTAGTCTCTAAAACCTTGGGGATGTAAAGGTTCCTATATGTGTGAAACTTTAAAATATGATTACAGGATCCCCATACCAAAAAAAAAAAAAAAAAAAAAGGAAAAAATGATTATAATTTATCCAAGCAGTATTATAAAAATATAATGAGAAGAAATGTGGGAAAGTATTCTGATAAAAAAAAAAATTTTTTAATAGTAAGATGCTGGTAAAAATGAAGAAAGCCTAGCCTAGGACAGAAATGATGCCAATTTAATACATTTCCTCTGCACATGAACCGGGCTCCAGACACATGCAAAATCATGTTTCTACATCCAAGTTCAAACACACATGGAAAGTCAAATTCTGGTTCTCTAATTAAAATATATGGCCAGAAACCACAGGACACTGCAAACAAATGTGCTGTGCAGAAACTGCTGGCTATGTTTATGACTATGTTCATTTCATTTTTTCAGTTCTATTCATTGCCTGGCACATTGCAAAAACACAAACAACATGAATTAAAATTGTTTAAATAGTTGGTTCAGGTATACTTAAAAATGCAGGCTGCCACATGTTCTCACTCCTGTGTGGAAGCTAAAAAAGTTGATCTCACAGAAGTAGGGAGTAGAATAATGGTTACTAGAGGTTAGGGAGGGTTTGCAGGAGAGGGGATGGAGAGAGGGGTTAAGGAGAGGTTGGTTAATGTATACAAAATTACAGCCAGAAGTTCTAGTGTTCTAATGCATTGCAGGGTGATTACAGGTAACAATAATTTATTATATATTTTCAAATAGCTAGCAGAGAGGAATCTGAATGTTCCCAACACAAAGAAATGATAAATGTTTGAAGTAACAGATATGCTAATTATCCTCATTTAATCATTACACGATATATTGAAATATCACACTGTATCCCATAAATATGTACAATCATTACATATCAATTACAAATAATGCAGCTTTGAGTGAAGAAATTTAGAGTTAAAAGCAACTATTCAGCAGATGCTAAATATAAAATTTATGAATACATCATATTATTTTTAAAATATAAACATTCACCAAATTAGGAAATTAGAGTAAAATATAATTCCTCTGTCTAAAAGTTAAAAAGCAATTCTCTACATCAAGGGAAGCAAGAAAGCAAAAGAAGAAAAGTAAATATGAGGGCTAAATAAAAAGTGCTCAGAAGGCCAGTGTGAACCTTCTAATAATGAGTAATCAGGCACTCAAAGCCTGAAGAAAAGCTTTTATAAGTGTCTATAGATAGAATAATGGCTTGAAAGCCTTAGCAAAGCATGAGCTCTAGTGAATTAACTCCTAGGAAATGATGCATAATAGGTTACACATTGTTTTCTCTTTTAACCTGAGAAATCCAGAGCCATACTATCTAATAGATAATTTGGGGATAGCACTTAATTTACACTTCAGTATTACTGTTTTCAATTTTTCTTTAAAATAAATGTACACAAATATTAATAAGCATTATTTATTTATTTTTTTGTCTTTTTCGTGACCGGTAAGGGGATCGCAACCCTTGGTGAGGCATCGCCCGCACCACGCTCAGCCACTGAGCGCACCGGCCAGTCCTATATAGGATCCGAACCGGCGGCGGGAGCATTGCCGCGCTCCCAGCGCCGCACTTTCCCGAGTGCGCCACGGGGTCGGCCCAATAAGCATTATTTTAATAGACTTTTTTCTCATTAAAAAAGATGAACATGTTGAAGCCAGCTCTGTGACTCAGTTATACATGCCTATAAGAAACCTAGACAGCACAAGGAGCTAACTAGCACCAAGACACTACACTGCAAGTGGTTCCTAACACTCAAGTTATAAGAAGAAATAAGTCACCTCTGCAGACACAGCTTTGGAAAACCACACACATTGGATCCCAGCAAACACTATCCACGCTGCTTGCTAAAGGGCCACAAAGAAAACTGAATGATACTCTTGCTTCTGTTGCTGCCTCTATTAATCTGGCCTGGGTGACCAGAGTACTTACTGCTTGGGCATAGGCACTAAGGGCTTGCTGGGAGATCTTAGGGTTCTGGCCCGTAT
Organism: Galeopterus variegatus; assembly: GCF_000696425.1. NCBI lineage: Eukaryota > Metazoa > Chordata > Mammalia > Dermoptera > Cynocephalidae > Galeopterus > Galeopterus variegatus. The sequence continues at coordinate 48,321 of NW_007734744.1, read as the reverse complement.
TGAAGTAAAGAGAAAGGTATGCATTCCCCAGAATATCTGAAAAAGAAACACAATGGTGGATCATCTCAGAGCCCAAGTTCAAGATATGACCTATTCTGGTCAACCTTGAAAGTCTATTTGGAAGGCTCCACATCTGACCCAAACCAAGGATGACACTATTCAGTATACCCAAAGCTCCACCGGGATAGAAAGACAAACATGGACCCCAAAGAAAAACTTGAACAGACTGCACGAAAGCCCTGCCTTGCTTACACGGAAACATAAGTCTCCTCTCTTGGACTGAGAGATCCAAGAGTTCCTAAAATAGTGGTTCATCAGATTGCCTTTCAGACTCCTTCAAAACAAAGATGCCTGGCTTTGCCGCCAGTCAGACTCAATATATAGGCTGCAGATGATACTGGTATGTAGCCATGGTTGAGAACCACTGCTCTAGAAACTTGTTGGAAATCTTTTGAGAGCACTCACACCAGGAGCGGCCATCATAGACATCCATTTGCACAGCCAACTTAGCTTGCCGGACACTGTCCATGACATGATGAGAATGTTCATCTCCAGTGTCAGCCCGCAGTTGCCGAAGCACCATTGACAGATTTTGCAAGGAGACTTTGTTCTTGCACTGCAAAGAGAGAAGACATATATTCAACCTTCCTGACTCTACCTCCCCTTTTCAGATCTATTTTGACCTCAACCTTCTCCTAAATCGAATTCATCTTAATTCTTGCTGCCATCTACTCTTGGACCCCCATCTACAAGGATCAGCTTTTTTGCTCACTTTTCTTCACTTCTCATCTACCCCTGAACCTGAACCCATCACCTTCTTCCTTTTCCGTCCCCTGTCCCTATTTTCCTTATCCAGGTCTATTCCCCCATCCTTCCTCCCTTCTGATTCTGTTCTCCTACTTCAAACTCAGTTCTACTCTGGTATTCATGTCCCAGGGAAATTCATAGAACCAAAGGAATCCCGTCCTTCCCATCTGTGTTTTCTAAAGGGATAGTGAGTGGGCTCACGTGGGTGAGGGCTCCTGAGAAGCAGGTGCGGGCAGCAGCAACATCCCCTTTCTTCCAGTACACCTCACCCAGCTGGTTCCAGGCTTCCACTAGCTTGGGATCCAGCTTCACAGCCTTTGATAGAAGCTCTTCAGCTTTAGGGCTGTAGTCAGGAGTCACATTCAGTGCTTTCCCAGTTAGCATTAGAACCTGTGCCTCACCCTGGGCAGAACCTAGGAGAAAGGGAAAAAGATAAGGGAAAGTGAAAAAAACAAGGCAGTCTTACAGTTAAAGAACAGGGCACTGCCTCTCAAGGAATAACAAGGAATAACTGCATGCCAGTTCTCAGAATGAAAAGAGTTGAGGAAAACCTTTATCAAGAAACCATTTAAGGGCCAGCCCATGGCTCACTGAGGAGAGTGTGGTGCTGATAACACCAAGGCCACGGGTTCAGAGCCAGTTCTCAGAATGAAAAGAGTTGAGGAAAACCTTTATCAAGAAACCATTTAAGGGCCAGCTCATGGCTCACTGAGGAGAGTGTGGTGCTGATAACACCAAGGCCACGGGTTCAGACGCTTATATAGGGATGCCAGTTAGCTTACTTGGGAGAGCATGGTGCTGACAACACTAAGTCAAGCATTAAGATCCCCTTACCGGTCATCTTTAAAAAAAAAAAAAAAAAAGAAACCATTTATTAAAAGCTTACCACAAGCAGAGTACTATGTTAGGCAACTGAGTAACACAGAAAGCACTATTTTTACCCTGGAGGGACTGACAATCTGGTGGAGAAGACAAAGCATATACATGTAAACTTAAAACAATGAAAAGGATATACCCAATGAATGGATTTTAAAAAGTCAGGAGAAGAACAGAAAACACAAGACCCTCCTGGTTAGAAAATGATATAAGCAAAGACACAGAAACAGAAATACATGTGGCATGTTCACAGGAGAATGTATGGTGCCACCAGGATGAAACAAAAAGTTCTTCTAAAGATGAGGTTAGGGCTAGCCAGTTAGCTCAGTTGGTTAGAACACAGCATCGCAACACCAAGGTCAAGGGTTCAGATCCCCGTACTGGCCAGCCGCCAAAAACAGAACAAAAAACAAAGATGAGGCTAAAGAGTAAAACAATGGAGACTTGAAAGTTAAGGGGTTAGACTTCAGTCAGTCAATAGTAGAATTCTTTAAAGATACTCGAGCAAAGAGGTAGACAAGAGGATAAGATTAAATGCATGAAGTAATAATTTAGACAATCATGGCCATGGTCATTATGAGGATACTTCAAAAAGTTCATGGAAAGATTCATATTATCTTTTAATTCTATTTTTCCATGAACTTTTTGAAGTACACTCATATAAATTGATTTGGAAGTAGAAGAAATTAGAAGCAGAAAGTTCAATCAAGATTACTGCAATAGTTCAAGCAACAAGTATCGTCTTTTATTTCATGCCATTCATATAATCAAACTTTAGGAAAAGTAGCTTAGGGAATGAAAGGTTACCATACCTCACAGAGGCCCTTACAAGACATAGTCTATTGTACCATCCTATAGCAGCCACAAATAAGATACCAAAGGCACAGAGCAAAACTCTATCATATTTCAGTGAAGGGCAGGGGGTTGCACACTCTTCAGGGCTCATACCCACGACTTCCTCCATCTGCTGCAAGGTCTTCTCCATCTCCTCCCGCACATCCTGTTGCTTTCTCCCAGCATTCTCAACACTGTGTGTCTCAAAATAGCAGTCTCGAAATGAATACAGCTGATCCACCAGTTCCTAGGAAGCATAAGAATAGTATCACTAAGTGAAAAGAACATCAGACAAGAAAATGTTCAATTAGCCAGTCATACCAGCTCTTGGCCTAGAAATACCAATTCCCTTATCTCACCTAGTATAGCAGGCAGGTGAGCAGGTCTACCAAAATGACACAGATCATGAGGAAAAGCAGCCAGTGCTCACTCTCATGGTCCCAAGTTGTCCCATGCCAGTCTCTGCACCATGATGATGGTGCTGTCTTCCCCAGCCCCAGCAGGGCTTCCAATATGACTTAAGCACTTCATGTACCACAGGAGGTAAACACTTTACAACTTGAGATAAACCAAAAGCTAGTAAGACCATCCTATCAGGTTGTGTTCCCCAAAGAATAAACTTTGAAATTTACCCTTAAAACTGGTTTTCCTAACAAAAACAATTTTATCCCTGATTTTTCCTATACTGTTATTTGAAAATACAACGTGACCCTTGTGAATATGATAAACATGTAAAAAAGTCATGGTTTTCCACCACAAACAGACCAATTTGTTCTCACAAAACTTAATTTCCACTGTAACTATTGAAGGTGGGAAATTCTATTACGATAATTGAAAGGGTGAGGCTTTGAAGTGCTGATTGGATTGTGAGGACCCTGCCATAATGAATGGTTTAACGGTGGTCATATGCATGGTTCTGAAGACTTTAAAAGGAGAGCACATGAGGAGCTATTTCTCTCTGCTCCGCTAGTCTCACCATGTGAGCATCCTGCACTGCCAAAGTCACCACCAAAGAAGGTCCTCACCATAAGTGTTCCCTGGACTTTGGGCTTTCAAGCCTCTGAAACTGAATGCAATAAATTTCATTTTCTTATAAATTACCCAGATCCAGATATTATGTTGCAAGCAACAGAAACAAATACAGAAAGTTGGTACAGAGAAGTGGGCTGTTGCTTATAAAAATACTTGAAAATGTGCAAGTGGCTTCGGAACTGGGTGCTGAGGAAAGGCTGGAAGAATTTGAAGGAGCAGGCTAGAAAAATCCTAGCTGCTGGTGCGAGTTTAGAAGACAAGAATACTAAGGAAAGTTTGGAACTTCTCAGACTGGTTAAATAATTGCAAACAGACTATTCTCAGAAACATGCACTGTAAAGACCATTCTGAGGTCTCAGATGGAAATAAGGAGTTTATTGGAAACTAAGGCAAAAATCACCCTTGCTATGAACTGCAAGGAACTTGGCTGCATTCCGTTCATGCCCAAAAGTTGTAATGAATGGGGGGCTTCAAGGTGCTAACCCAGGGTATTTGGCAGAAGAAATTTCTAAGCAGCAAAACATTCAGGAAGCTGCATGGCTACTTGTAACAGCCTACACTGAGTTATGGCAGCAAAGGCATGACGTAAAGCCAGAATTTGAAAGGGATGCAGAACATGAAAATTAAGAAAACTTGCAGCCTAGCCATGTGACAGAGAAGCAGAGAGCATTTTCAGGAGAAAAAAGCAAGGGTGTAGCCCAGTGACTGTTTGGTAAAGAGATTAGTACCGAAGAAAGGGAAGAAGAGCATAAAGATTTGGAAAGTTTGCAGCAGCCTGGTCATGTGATTGAGAATGACAGAAAGGCGAGCCCAGTGACTGTTTGGTAAAGAGATTAGTACCGAAGAAAGGGAAGAAGAGCATAAAGATTCGGAAAGTTTGCAGCAGCCTGGTCATGTGATTGAGAATGACAGAAAGGCGTTGAAAGCATTTCAGAGGTCTTCAAGGCTGACTTCCATTACAGACTCGGAGGCCTACGGAGACAGAATGGTCTTAAGGAACAGGCTCAAGGCACCCTCCTGAGCTGCCCAGGGTGTTGGGAAAATAGAATAATTTTATCAGGCCCCCTAGCCTTAGATATGGTTGGGGGTGGCGCAGCACATTCTTTGTAAATAAGTTGTGTGTGGGTGGAGTTAGTGCGCATGTGTGGTGCCACCACCTTGGCTGGCATCTGCCTTGGGCATCCGCCCCACGCAGCCATGCTCTCCAACCTATGGCTTTCAAGGACCTGTTTGCCAGTTACCTAGCTTACAGACCTGCATGTGAGGGGTCTGGTGACCTAGCCAAGTCATCTGCTGGCTCTCTTGCATTTTTGCAAGTAAATGTTCTTTCCTCTTTTAAATGCCTCTGAGTCTTCCTATGATACCAGGGAAAGCTTTTCTTTCTTTCTTTTTTTTTTTTTTTTAAAGGATGACCGGTAAGGGGATCCCAACCCTTGACTTGGTGTTGTCAGCACCACGCTCTCCCATGAGAGCCAACCAGCCATCCCTATATAGGGATCCGAAGGCGTGGCCTTGGTGTTATCAGAACCACACTCTCCCAAGTGAGCCACAGGCTGGCCCTAGGGAAAGCTTTTCTATTATCTATTCTCTCTGGAAACTGAATAGCAGCAGAAACATATAATGCAATCCCATCAAGTCTTATCAACTACCTCTAGGGCACACCCTAAATTCATCCACCTCTCTCCATCCCACTATGACCATCCTGGACTAAATCAGTTTCTTTTCTTGACTGGCCTGTTGCAATAGCTTAATTGGTCATCTTGCTCCTACTCTCTCCCATTCCCCTCACTGTAGTGGGGCTTACCTTATAAAAATTTACATATCACAAACCCTCAAATAGTTTCCCATTGCAAATACAATAAAATCGAACTCCTTACTACAGTCTAGAAGACCATATGATCTCACCTCCCACCACCCACCTTCCCACCAACTTCACTTCTTACCACCCTCCCTCCTATACTATTCAAGCCACACTGGCCTTCATTCAGTTTCTCAAACCTATGAAGCCGAACCCCACTGTGAGGACTTTACAAATGACTTTCCCTATGCCTGGACACTCTTTCCCCAGATCTCTGCATGACTCATTCCTCATCATTTAGATCTCAGCTCAAATATCAGCTTCTACAGAGGCTTTTCCTAACTACCCAAACCAAAGTAACCCCTTTCTCCCCTCCCCCACTGTTAAATCACACTCTTATTTTTCTTCAAATATTTATCATTTGAAATTCTGTGGCCTAGGGCCGGCCCGTGGCTCACTTGGGAGAGTGTGGTGCTGATAACACCAAAGCCGCGGGTTCAGATCCCCTTACCGGTCATCTTTTTAAAAAAAAGAAAAAAGAAAAAAATCTCACCAATGTTTAAACTTTTGCATTAGATGCCTTTAAGAAGTTACAAGCCTGCAATAGTTCTAATGTTTATATTCTGTTGTCTTAAAGTCTTAGAACATAAAGAAATGAGTTTCTGAGGATTGCGGAAAATCTTGAGTCATTAGAAGGAAAAGAACCAATCAACTAGTTAACTCCTACCTATCAAGTAGAAAAGACTAGCCCTAGTCAGAAGCACAGTCACCTGTGGACTAGGTGGAGTCTAAATCCCTCAGCATCAGACCCCAAACTGGGATTACACAGTGTTCAAAAAAATCAAAACCCTTACTCATAAAGAGAGTAACCAGGATATTTGTGTTGCAGGCCATTACTGTGATTGTTGCCAATTTCAAAGTAGAGAGGTGTCAAAGAAACGGCCTTTGCGGGGATCAAAACATATGCTAACAGTTCATGCAGATCTGCCATACACAGTATATGCTATTTGCAATAAATGAACCGAAGAAAAAACTTCCTAAGAATGTACATGAATAAAGTTAGAAGCGACAAATCCCGTACCATACAGTACTGAAATTAAGTGCAGTCAGGTAAGCAGCAGGTCCCAACACACGGGCTGCGCCCTCCCGCTGGCGAGGTAGGCTCCCCTCCCTGGCTGCAGCTGCACCCTCAGTTGTTGGTATAGTAACCGCACAGACGCCTATGCAGCGTCTTGTATGTGCTAAGGAATTCGCAGGCACCGCATAAAATGGACTTCCTGCTTCTTCCCGAATAACAAAAGCACATACAGATTTTAATCTATGGCCTCACCTGCAATTTCTGCAAGATCCTCTTGACTTCCTCCTCTTCTTCAGCCATCATTTCCCAGCTACTCTTGGCTTCTCCGCCCCCAACTTTATAAAGACGGAGACTTATACCCACGCCCATCGTGGAGCCACAGCGACATCTAGGGCTCTGGAGGATTACCTACAGCTGAAGTGCTTTGCTCTGAATCAACGTAACCCAATTCCTATAGCAGAGATGGTCTATAGTTGCTTTTGTGAGTTCATAAACTTGTTTCTTTCCCAAATCCTGAAAACAAAATGTTCTCGGTTTCATATCTTCTACTTATTTATATCAAGATTATAATGCCCCCAGAGAAGAGAGGTTAAAACAGTAGATGCCCACGTTATGTTTAAAATTTTGAATGGAATGTGGTACAATGCTATCTTACCTGAATCTTTTACAAACTTTGCAATGATTTTCTATATATGAGTAATTTTATCATTTTGAACACACTATCCTAATAAATCTACTACACCTGGGATGCTTTATAGTAATAATGCTTACATATTCGTAAACTATATCCAGAAGGATACATGGGAAACAATGATTGTCTCTGTAGATGGAAACGGGGACTGGGAGTTGTGGGTGAACGAAGAAAATTCTTTTCACTAGGTATTCTTTTGAATTTTTTTACCATGTATGTGTATTACCAATTAAAAAAAAAACCCACAATTTTTAAGTAAAAAATTATTTAATTCTACATAGACTGTATCTGGAAAGAGACACAAGACACTGGCAAAAATAATTGATTCCAAAGAGCAGAAGTGAGTGGGCTGGGGGACAGGGGTAAAAGAGACTTTTCACTCTGTGCCTTTTCATACCTTTTGAATTTGTACCATGTGAATGTATTAAACTCTTGAATACATTTTTTAAAGTAGCATGTAATATTCTTTACTTTTTTTAGTTTTAATTATAGCTTACTTGTACTTCAAACTGATTCTGGGAACCTAATAAAGAAGCAACATTCAAAGCAGAAATCATGAATATACATAAAGTCATTTCTTCAAGCCATTTTCCAACAAACTATAAACTGCATAGGGAAAGAAAATACCTTGTACTGTAATCTATAAAATCTGTCTCAAAAGCTTTAAAATAGGGAAGGATGTTTTAAAACTTTTAAGTCAAGATTTTTCATCCTTTCTTAGACAACATTTTAACTTTGGGGAATAGTAAAAAGAAAACTTGAAGAGATTTTAGACTCTATACTCCTAATGAAGAAAACATTACTTGCTTGTTGTTCAATTATGTAAAGCAGGGGTATTTACTTGCCTTTCTATAATGACTAAATACAAATTATCCTCAAATTATTTTAGTATGACTTTTATTACCTAAAAATAATTTAAAGTAATTCCATTGTAATTCATCCCAAACCAATAAGAATCAATCATAAAATTTAAGAGTTAGAAAACTCTTATTAAGTTATAAGGATAACTTAATTCAAACCTCTTTTTACAGATATACAAACTAAGATCCAGAAAGTTTAAACTCAAACTCGCACAACCAATATATGAAAAAAACCATAACTAGAACCCAGATGTTCTACCTCCCCCACCAGTATGCTTTCAAGTCTTGCTGCTAACAGGACATAAAATTACTGAGAATGTCCTTCAAATTTCTTTCTTGGCTCTACCTTTTAAATAATTAGACACAGTAGCAATTAAGCATAATTTCTGTAATAGCAGTCAGAAATGCTCACTATTTAACAAAGGAAAACAAGGAATAAATCTTCGATATTATTTTAATTAATATAATCTCTTGAGATTAATAACACATAGGTAAATTTTCTGCAATAAAAGTACATTCCTAAATAAGTAAACCCAAGGCAACAGTTGACAAAAAGGTAAAGGAAATAGTTTTATTTTAAAATAAATGCCAATAAATCAACTTACAAAGTAATTTTATCAATGTGAACTATTTTAAAATAAAAATAGCGACTGAACAGACATGCATGAAATTGTACCCTCATTCATTGAAATGAGCACACCTCCAAACAAGTTAATATGAGGGCAAATACATAAATATATACAAATAAATACACATACTCAAATAACAAGCCACAGATCACCCACCATTTTCCAAGACCAAAATTTTCACGGAAATGCACTAGCAAATACAGCAAAATATCAGTGTAAATGAACATATTTACATATACATATATATATAAATACCAGAATCCAAACTGACATGCTTACATATAACACAGGTGCTTATATATTTAGGCATAAACACATAGCTCAGTCAGAAACAGTACAGACAGAAACAATAATGTCATGACCTTTTCACTAGCAATGAAAATTCAACAGTTCAGAGTGAAATTGAGATTAACAAAATACTCGTGCTTTAAATAATAGAAACAATGAAACGGGACTCTAAAGCCACCATCCCCCCACACTGCCACTGAGTTTTTTTGTTTGTTTGTTTTTTTTGTCTTTTAAAACGGGACTCTAAAGCCACCATCCCCCCACACTGCCACTGAGTTTTTTTGTTTGTTTGTTTGTTTTTTTTGTCTTTTACTGTGTCCAGCAACGGATCGCAACCCTCAGTGTCGCCCCCGTACCGGACCGGGACCGGCAACGGGATCGCAACCCTCGGTGTTGCTCCCGCGCCTCGCTCAGCCAGTGAGCGGGAACCGGTCCGTATGTGGGATCTGAACCCTCGGTGGGAGCGCCGCCACGCTTCCCAAGAGGCGCACAAGTGCAGTGCGCCACCGGGCCGGCCCCTGCCACTGAGTTTTTTATAAATTGAAAATGGGAAGACAACTTCAAAGACTTAATATTAATTGCACAGGGAGATTGGTGATTTCTATCTAGAATAAAGATTATTTGCTAAATGAAATCACTGAAAGTGAACACAGAAACACTCTGTAAAGTGAGCTAAATTCTTTTTACTTTGAAGGCCCTGCTAGAGACTTGCTGCTGCTCTAATTCATGACTTGGAGAAGCAAAACTAAAAAAGTTATTGCTAGGTTCAGGTGCTGTGGGAGAACCTGCAAAAAATGGTCTGAACTGAAAATCTCCGTCTCCACCACCCCGATTTCGAACTGGTGTATCGTCCAAAGGAAACTTGGAATTGTTGCCTAGGAAAAAAAATAAGGGCAGAAATTAAGCATCTATTTTCTCATATATCTTTAGGAACAAAAAGACAAAAGTCGTTCAATAAATATTTTTAACAGAACTCCATTTCTATGAAATGGATAAAATAGAGACCTAATAATTGGATAAAGAAAAGAGCTATGAGAGCCCCCTGCCACAGCATACACTGCACCATCTTTTGTAATGCAGTTTCCACTGATGGCCATGATCTCATCACCAAAAGTAATTTGACAATGAAATATGGTTTTAGTAGATCTAGAATTTACAATATCATAATTTTATTTGTTATCTATTTAATCTACTTCTGAGGAATTATCAAAAAAATGTAGTATATATAATCTTTTGTCCGAGGTTCTTTAAAAATAATTGTAAAATGTTGCAATAAACATTATAGAAAATATATGACACGTATGAAATATTGGTATGTACTCATGACCCAATACCAATTAGCATAGCCTTAAGAAAAATCAGACAATAGATTTGACTAAATGAGCATTTAACTACTTCCACTAAATTCTACCTTGGCTGACAGGTTTTAAAGGAATAGGTAACTAAAGGAAAATGCTGACTATATCTGCTTCAAGCTAACAGTGGTAGAACAGGTAAAAAAGTGGAATGAAAAAGAACTGGTGAATATGAAAGAAATTAAAATAAATGTAGACAGTGATGAGAAAAAAATAACATGTACAGTGCCCATTTACAATAACACTTTGACTAAATTAAAATATGATTAACTGAAAGTTAAGCAGAAACTTATTTTTGTTTCAAATCTTATATCTGTTATTCTTCATCTCATCACTTTGCACCTTTTCTAGGACATCATCTCTTCCTCCACTAAATCTTTCTCCTCAGCCTATAAAAAATATCCAAAAAATGAGTATCGAGGAGAGTCCAGCAGAAGAAGCTTCACTTTTTTTCTATGCCAAAGACAATTTATATTAACAGCAGAGCAAAACATGGATTCTGTTGCATCAAGAATAGCATAAAGGGGAGAACTCAAGAAGAAATGAGATTCATTCCATCTTCAAGGCATATAACAAGTAGAAAAGAGCTGGTATCGTCCTAGATTGTGAACTTTCAGAAGCCAATAATCCTATCTGGATAATCTTTATATCCTCATTGCTTAGGATCATGCCTAACAGCCTGGCATATAAAACATACAGTCATGCACCACATAATGACATTTTAGTCAATGTCAGACTGCATATATAACAGTGGGCCCATAAAATTACAATGGCTATACCATACTGCCTAGGTGTATAGTAGGCTATATCATCTAGGTTCGTGTAAATACACTCTATGATATTCGCACAATGATGAAATCACCTAACGATGCCTTTCTCAGAATGCATCCCCATCAAGCAATACATGACTGTATTTGACAAATATTTGATGAATGTACAATGAATAAATGAAAGAACAAACCAACTAAACAACTGACAATAACTTAAGAACTGTGAGGTCAATATTGGCACAGGAAAGAAACTGAAACATGGCCTTCTCAGAGGATAGCAAATGGTTAAGAGTGTAGGCCCTAAAGATAGGTCTGTGACCAAGTTACTTAATTTTCTGTGCCTTAGCTTTCTCATCTGTAAAATAGGTATAATAACACCTACCTCACAGAGTGTTGTAAAGTACATAAATACATGTAAAACACTTATAATAGTGCTTAGCACTTAATAAGGAATCAATAAACGGCAGCTATTATAATCATTATTACCACAACTAAGTAGCTTTTAACTTAAAGCAGCTATTTGCGAACTTTTATTTTGCAGAGATTAACTCTGATTAAAGGTTTAATTTAAGCAAATGTAAGCAAATACAATAGTTAAAAGCAATGATGTACAGGGCCGACCCATGGCACACTCGGGAGAGTGCGGTGCTGGAAGAGCAGTGGCGCTCCCGCCCGCGGGTTTGGATCCTATATAGGGATGGCCAGTGCGCTCACTGGCTTGAGTGTGGTGCAGGCGACACCACGCCAAGGGCTGTGATCCCCTTACCAGTCATAAAAAAAAGACAAAAAAAAAGCAATGATGTACAGGTTGAGAGACACGGATGAAGTATCCCTAGCCTATCATGATTCTAGACCCTTGGAGTCTTCACTCACTCCTTGGAACTGTACAGAGCACAGTATGAAAAATGATTTATTTAAAAAATAGATACTGGAGGGCCAGCCCGTGGCTCACTTGGGAGAGCGTGGTGCTGACAACTCAAGTCAAGGGTTAAGATCCCCTTACCGGTCACCTTTAAAAAAAAAAATAGATATTGGGTATCACATGTTCTTTCTTACCTGATGGGAAACCAAAAACACCAGCCTGTGTAATCATGGATGGTTCAAGGGTGCTTTCTTGGTTAGTAATAGTGATGTTTCGTAGTCTGAGGCTATCATAGAGGCCTTGGAGCTTTTGATACTGGCGATTGCGCTCCATAAGCTTCTCAGAAATGTCACTGAACTTTTTCTTGTATTCTTCGAGCACTTTCTTCATGGAGGTGACCTCCCCTTTCATAGAGGTCAATTCTACATCTTTGCTCTGTATTTGCTGAGTATATATCTTCTCCATCTGTTTCAAATGGCCCTCAGCCTTGCTGAAATTGTATTCTTGATAGAGACGCTCCTGATGTACCTGTCCCAAGAAAGAAAGCAAAGATTTTTAAGGTAACAAGTACAAAGCTATATATTATAAAATGTTATAAAAACACAAAAGGAAAAGAAAGATGCTTGTACAGGGGTTATTACTTTAACATTTAGAACCAAGTTAAGAAGCAATCAGAATACACAATGAGGCAATTATTATAGAAAATAAGAAGTTATATTACTAAATGCATAGAAAAAAATCTGGAGGAATGTTCTCGAACCACTGCCATGATACCACCAAAAGAAGTTTTTGTCTTACTTTAAGTGACATGTATTCCAAAGGTTTTTAAGAAATATAATCCCATTTTTCAAGGAATCCAGAGTGTGAAGAGCAGACTCTAAGATAGCCCCCCATCATCCCTGGCTCCTAGTATTTACACCCTTTATTCCATTCCCTTGAGTGTGGGTGAAACGTGTGACTACAATACAGCAAAAGTGATAGGATGTCCCTTCACAAGTACATTATGTAAGACTATTCTGTCTTACTAGGAGATGCTCTCCCTTGCTTGCTTTAAGGAAGTAAGCAGCCATGTTGGGAATGCCCAAGAGGTAAGTAACTGAGCGCAGCCTCTGATCAGTAGCCAGCAAAAAACTGAGGTCCCAACAAATCTAGACACAGATGTCACACCCTTCACAAAAAATTAATTTGAAACTATGAGATAATAAATGTGTGTTGTTTTAAGCTACTAAATCTGTTGTTTTAACCACTAAGCTTATTACAGAGCAATAGACAACTACCACACAGAGAAATCAATTTTGGCTTATCTTTGGATTTCCTATCTTTTAACTATTGACAGAAAATAAAATATGAGCACTCCTTTTTTTTTTTTTTTTAATTTGTCCATTCTAAATACTTGAATGTAATTCCACCAATTCTGAGTTATCTGTCCCTCCTGTAGGGTCCCATCATACTCTGCACTTCCCTTATCACTGTGGGTATTAAAAATGTATTGTAAATATCCAGTTGTGGTTTTTGTTTCTTTAAATTTTATCACCAGTAAACTGTAGTATCCTTGAGGCGCATAAGTCTTATTATATATACCAAGCACCTAAGAGTTGCATAAAATATAAATGTTTCCTAGTACTCAAAAAATATATGATCAATGATTAAATAGGAAAATAAATAAAGAAAAATACACTTCTGGCTACCTTTATTAACTCATTCACTGGTTTCCACCATATCTTAAAATACGAAAACAATACCACATACACATGTTCAATCAATACCACCCCCCAAATAAGAATCTTCTTTAAGATACAACTTCTATTCATTCAGTCAATAAGTATTTATTAAGACTTAAGACCAGTAACTATGATGGTAACTGATGACTCAGAACGTATAAGAATCAAAGCCTGACCTTAAAAAACTCTCTTAACTACAGTAGATGAACAAGTATGCAGGTAATTACAAAACAACATAAATAATACAATAAAGTTAAGCATAAGAAGATACAGGAGCATGTAAGAGGGGCAACTCACCCAGAAATAAATAATAAAAATATTTACTTAACAGGTGACAAATATCTTTAAGAAGCATTATTATAAATGTGTATGTAATATATAACAATATATTCAAGGACACAATTAAAGTTCTCCACAGGAAGGTCTAAGGTACCAAAGGCAAAAATCATAAAGTGAAAGAGTTAAGGATGTGACTTTGATGACAAGAATACTCATCACAGCACTTTAAAATAACTTAGAAACAAATTATGGTACAACGCAATCATTAAAATTATGATTACATCAAATACACAAAAATTCTAAACTTCTATATGTCCAAACAATTCATTTAAGACAAATAAAAGATAAGAGAAAAAAACATTTCTAGGAGCATATGATTCATGCATAGAGAATTCTTACAAATCAGCAGGAAAAACAACTGCAGCAAGTGGAATAAGCCAACTGAAATTGGTAATCCAAAAAGGAAAAAATACATGAAAAAAATGCAAGAAAATGTATTCATCTGAAAGTACCCAAGAAATGAGTAAAGACCAATAAGATTCTATTTTATCCATATCTAATTGGTGAGTAGAAAGTATGGAGAACCAAACACCCTCACACACTTCTTGAGGGAACACAAATGGATATGCCTTACTGGAGGACAATTTGAAAACACACATGTATTTATCCACTTTCAGGAATTTAACCTTAGCCGATAATAAAGTTTGTGAATTTGATGATAAGAAGGCTCATCAAAGGATTTTTTACAGTTGATTAGAGAGAGCATGGTGTTAAAGCACCAAGGTCAAGGGTTCTGGTCCCGACTGGCCAGCCACCAAAAAAAAAAAAATATTTTTTAATGACTTGGAAACAAATTATGATACAATGCAACCATTAGAATTATGATTATAGGATACATAACTGAAAAAAATATTTAACAAAATATTCACACCAGACATAATATATTGTCAACTTTAGCCATAAAAACTGTATGTGTGGGGAAAAAAAAAAAAACAGAGAAATTTTTTTTAAAAGATGACCAGTAAGGGGATCTTAACCCTTGACTTGGTGTTGTCAGCACCACGCTCACCAAAGTGAGCTAACGGGCCATCCCTATATGGGATCCGAACCCGTGGCCTTGGTGTTATCAGCACCACACTCTCCCAAGTGAGCCACGGGCCAGCCCCAAAACAGAGAAATTTTTAAAAATACAAAATAAAGAGAAACTGTATGTGTGATATTATACTATTTTTGTACAGAAAAAAATGTAGGTTTACATACAAGCAGCCCTCTGTATCCGCGGGTTCCACAGATTCAACAAACCACGAATCAAAAATATTGGGGAAGAAAACAAAAAATAACAATACAACAATAAAAAATAATACAAATTTAAAAAATACAGTATGACAGCGATTTACATAGCATTTACACTGTATTGGGAATTATAGGTAATACAGAGATGATTTAAAGTATATGTGAGGATATGCACAGGTTATATGCAAATATTAAGCCATTTTATATGAAGGACTTAGGGATCCGTAGTTTTTGGTATCCGCTGATGTTCTGGAACCAACATTCCACAGACACCGAGGGATGACTATATACATATGTTTTATATATATATATTTATGTGCAAATAAAAATATAAATACTGGTAATCTCTGAGTGATGAAATTACGGGTGGCCTTTTATCTTGTTACTTTCAGATTTTCAACAATAAACATTACTTTTGGAAAGAAGAAAAAAAAATTTTTAGCAGCTGGCTGCTACGGGGTTGACCTTGGTGTTATAACAGCACTGCGATCTACCAACTGAGCTAACCGGCTAGCCCTGAAAACAACTTATTAAAAAGTAAATTTTCCACACATTCATTAAAAAAATATATAAAATAATGAAGGAAAAATATTAGAAGTTTCCATATATGCCTCAAATCATACTCTTAAAATAAACTAGCCTAAGCACTAACCTGATATGTCCAGAAGGCCAGTGCTCGGGAGCTAATGTCCAACACAATTTCTGGTCGCAGTCCTGCCAATACCATAGCTTTATATTCCTCTGAAGGACTGAGTTCTGTGCGGACAATATCTAGCTTTCCAGAAAGAGTACTGTTGCAGGCAGGGCAGATTGCTGGTGAACGACTAAACTCACCACTGCCATGCTGATCACAGAAAATGTGAGAGCAGGCAG
This sequence comes from Galeopterus variegatus, assembly GCF_000696425.1. Lineage (NCBI taxonomy): Eukaryota > Metazoa > Chordata > Mammalia > Dermoptera > Cynocephalidae > Galeopterus > Galeopterus variegatus. The sequence continues at coordinate 32,275 of NW_007734744.1, read as the reverse complement.
TGACCCATGCATAACCAGAGAGTTTGATGCGACACTTTCGATAATTACAAAGCAACATATCTTCACACAAAGACATGATAGGATAGTGAGGCCTCCAGATGCTGAAGAAATCCTAATAAAAAGTGAATAAAAAAGTACAAATTGCAATGAAAATTAAATAAATAAAATATGCATGTTTTTATTGTGATAAAATAATGTACATTTTATATTTTTGTACTTACTATAATCAATATTTTATAGACTGGCCAGTTAGCTCAGTTGGTCAGAGTGGGGTTATAACACCAGGGCCACATGTGGTTTGGATCCCAGTACCGTCACCTGCCAAAATATATATATAAATATTATATTAATTTCAGTCACTCAACAATATTAATTGTGGTGTGTCTTTGTGCAAACCACTACAAAGGCCATGAAAAAAAAAATTTAAGGAAACAGTTAAAGACACAGGTGGTTCCAAATCTTACTACTGTCAAAAATAATATACAATATTTACAAAGTGAAAACAAGTAAAAATTAAATCAGTGTTTTTTGCCATTCCTCAATACCTAAACAAAAATCCAAATTTGCTATCCATTCACAAGGTCAAGGGTTTGGATCCCCTTACACGCCATCCACAAAAAAAAAAAAAAAAAAATTATCGAGTCATACTGTGCAAGAATATTTTAGTACCACATCTCACACTTGGCAAACAAAAAAGTCCAGGCACTGATTTCAACCATTCTTAAATGCAAAGTATTTTAAGCTACATTTTTAGGTTTTTCATAGATGCTAATTTCTCAGATTCTTTATCTGTGATTTTATACTTCATTTTTTAAAAAAAGAGTTGCTCCCTGCTAGTATTAAATGAAAACTAACCTAATTCATCCAAGTAATGGACCATTATGAAGCCTGAAAATCTGCATAAAACCTACTTTTATGCAGATTTTTTGCCATCAGTATGAAGCCTGAAAATCTGCATAAAACCTACTTTTATGCAGATTTTTTGCCATCAGTCAAACAACCCACCTTTTAATATGAATACTATTTTAAAACGTTTGTAAAAAATAAATACATTCTCTAGGTTAAGTTACTTTTGAAAAAAGTGTTTACTCACGTCGGAGTTTTACTCACCCAAATGGACAGCAATATTCTGGCATACAAAAACAAGTCACGTTTTGTATAAAATAATAGTGACATACCAATGATAAACCAAGCAAAAATGCTCACATTTATTAAAGAATGTTGTTGCCTTGGTCAAAGGCTCTCACACTTTTACCCCAAATGTCCCCACCGAGTGAGTTTCCACAGGTATATGTCACTTGGCAGCCAGTTAAAAGGCCTATTTTACCTCTAGCAGGGTAATGGACACGGGGGACGCAGAAGAGCTGGTAAGTTTTGAAGCTGAGCCCTTTTCTCAGGCAGAGCGAGAAGTGCAGCTAATTCCAAATTTTCCACAACGTGGGGGAAAGAGCCAATTCAGTGCGCTGTAGAAGTTGAGGGGCAAGTTTTAAGATAATTAGACCTACAGAAACTTCACTGCGTATCTGTAGCCCTGCTTTCCCCGTTTGACGAAGAAATAACAATGAAAACAACAATACAAATAAAATACTCAATCTGAGACGCCAAGAAAAAGCGCGGGAAAACGCCGTTGCCTCCGCAGCTGCACTCCCAGCGAGTATCTGCTGCGCTCATAGACACTACGTCAGAGAGCGCGTGCGCGGAGTTGCCCCTGGGCCTGCTGGGTATCCCGCGCAGGGACGCACGTCGCTGTGGATTCTGGGACCCCCCCGGCTGTGCCGCCCGAACTTCAGGCCGTGTGTACACAAGACAGGCACAACTCCGGCACTGTGAGGGCGCGAATCCAACTGTGGCTGGAGTAGGTTTCCCCCTTTGGAACCCCGGAGACACTGTCACTGGATGCCCTGAATTCTCCTCGACTAGCACAATAGTAACATCCTACTTATCATGGGTATATCTTTTGAGAGGAAAGGTCCATTGGCTGAAACAGAAGCGGGGAGGAGCGAGAACTGAGAAGAAAGCAAGACCAACTTGAGCCCCAGCCTCTGGGTACACGCGGGTTTCTGTCCTAGGAAAATTTTGGAAGGGCGAGAACTGAGAAGGCAGCAAGACCGACCTGAACCCCAGCCCCTCGGTACACGCAGATGTTTGTCCTAGGAACATTTTGGAAGTTCCAGGCAGGCAGCACAGGCTTTATAAGAATCATGAGAAATTTCCAGAATTGTGTTACCTGTAATTGGAGAGCTGTCACGTCCATGTTAAGGTAGATTCTGCCATTTTATTTTTTATCCATCTTGGAATAGACATCTTTGCATTAACACATCCTCTACATACGAGAGGTCTTCAAAAAGTTCGTGGAAAGATTCATATTATCTTTTAATTCTATTTTTCCATGAACTTTTTTAAGTGCCCTCGTATTACAGTACAAAGAAATATATAATCTCAAAGTTCAGAAACACAAAGCATTCAAATTCGACTGGTACCTGACTTTGTGATCCTAGCCAAGTTACCTTTGTACTGCAATATGATCCCTTCCTGGAGATATATCTAAGTTAATACATACTCTGCATTAATTCATTTTAACTGCCACATTCTGCAAATACACCGCAATGTATCCATTCTTCTAGTGGACATTGGTTCCAGGTGTTTACAATTAAAATCAATACTACAATGAATCTTCTGTACATTTCTCCTTGACAAGAATGTCTGTAATATATAATACTCAGAGACTTGGTTAGTGTATAAGCATCTTCAAATAAACTAGCTGTTGCCAAACCACTCTCCAAAGTAATACCATAAATTTCGCTGCCCAACAAAGTAAGTCCAGTCTCAGCAACGTGCAGAAGTGTCAGGTTTGTTTTGTTTTGTTTTCATTTTTACAGTGAAATGGTATCTCAATGTTGTTTTGTACAGTTCTTTGATAACTAGTGAAGTTGAGCATTTTTTTCATGTGAATGACTACTCAGGGATCCTCATCTGTGAATTGCCTGTTCATATCCTTTGATTATTTTCTTGATTTGTATGGAGCCAGTTACATGGCATGCAAATCTAAGTTTGAATTTTAGTGTACACAAATTTATGAAATTTTCCTTTTTGTGCTTATGTCTACTCCAATGTCATATCCTATGCTTTTCAATAGTTTTGTTTTTCATACATAGATCTCTAATTCATTCTTCCTAATAAAAGGAATCTGAAAAACAATAAGATTTGTGAAGTGACAGTGACTATAACTTTCAAGAATGCAATCACATTCCAACATCACTCTTTGATGAAATGGCAGTCTTGTTTCATTTTCAGGTTATATTTAACATGCAAAGGGTACAATACACATCAAAATATTGGAAATGGTGTATTTCATTTGCTTTTAGCACGAGATTTAATAGTTACTATCAACTAAACAAATCAACCGACTACAAAGGCAAATCTACTCAGAATAACAAAATTACAGATATGAAAATGTTTCCAAGTGAATCTATTTTATAAAAGTAGTTTAGAGATATTATAATAAAGAAAAAGCATTAGGTTTCAAGTAGTTGTGCTATACTAGAACAACAAATAGAAGTAACTTCCTCACTGTTTATTTTGATACCTTGTTTTTATAGCCAGAAACTGAGAATTCCAACAAAAAGTTTGAAAACCTAATATATTTCTTCTTATTTCTGAAAATGTTCAGCTCACTTGTTTACTATTTTTACACAATCTACTGAATGTTCATGAATTGTATATTATTCGTGAAGTGATTTCAAGGGGATTTGATTTCTAAACTCTGACAACACAATTCGTGCTTACATATCATTTATACCATTTAATTGCAGGTTACTACTTTCATCTTTCAAAAATGGTATTTTTACCATGAAGATTGATTCTGATCTTGCATAGATATTCTAAGTACCTATCAGCTTATATTATGAGTACTTATATACAACATTTCTCTTGAGAGTTTCAGAGATAGTAACACTCCTTTCTATTATCTTTGAATCCTGGGCTGTTAGTATCATCTACTCTAAAACCCATTTGATACTTGGAGTTGTTTGAATAGAGGAATCTTAATCTAAAGAATAGGTTTCATACTCTGGCTAACAGAAGTTATTACAGTTGCATACCATTTGTGTGATTTTTATATAAGCACAAGTATTAAATGTCATTCCAAAAACACAGTGAAGCATACCAGACTTCCAATATTTGGATGTGTATTTTGCACTTCTTACATGTTAAATATACTCTCATGGACGTAAAATTTAACCAATACAATTGAGAAAATTTCAACGTTAAACATAAAGAAGATAGGGGCAGCCCGTGGCTCACTTGGGAGAGTGTGGTGCTGATAACACCAAGGCCACAGGTTCGGATCCCTATATAGGGATGGCTGGTTAGCTCACTTGGGAGAGAGTGGTGCTGACAACACAAAGTCAAGGGTCAAGATCCCCTTACTGGTCATCTTTTTTAAAAATTTTTTTTAAAAATAAACATAAAGAAGAAATAATGACTTTTTAACCACACCTGAATGGTATGTACAACTTAAATCAATGATAAATATCTATTAAGGTTATAAATAAAATGTTCATAATAAAAGATTTCCTATTAAATACCAGTAAGCTTTTATATATCTATTCCTTACATATATAATTTTTGCCATTCTTCATTGCCTCTTAAAGGAACAAGTGTCATAATCAGATATTAAGAATTTTAAGTAGACTCATAGGTATTCAGATAGTTTAATGTACCTATTTTACATCTGAGTCAAAGTTTAAATCCCAGTTATTCCATGTAAATGTCTTGCTAAAACGCTATTAAAATGGTTGCCATTTCCAGGGATTTTTTTTAAAAAGGAGATTTCAATTCAATTCACTTCCAATAGTTTTTGTTTATTCTGGGCCAGGCATTAGGGACAAGGAAGGTATCCTGCTTTCGTGAAGTTTACTGTCTAGCAAAGGATCTAATGCTAGAAAATAATATTTTACTCCTTCCTTTGCCACCTCTTATATTTTTGCAAGCTGATTCTATAACGTTGTAAGGTAGCCAAGGAAGGAGACGCTAGCCGGGCAAAGGATGGAAAAAGATTTTATTAGCAAGCAGCATCAGAACTGCCAGGCTGAGCCGAAAAATGGCGTCAGCACTGAGAGGCAGTTTGGTGTCTTCGTTTATAGGGTTAAGATTAACATCTGGCCTAACTGAGGGAAACGGTTACAGTGTTACACTCTGGGTACTGCCTGTTCAGCCTGCTCATGGGAACAGAGACTTAGGGAAACAGAAATTTAGAGAAACGAAACTGAAGGACAGGGACTTTTCTAAAAGTCAGGCTCTCAGTTTCAGGGACCTAACAAAAACCATTTCTGAAAAGTCAGCTTCCATCTTTAATTTGAAGAATCATCTACCTTTGTGCTGCAAAGAAAAAGTTATTTTTAAAACTTCCCTGAAATGTTTATGAACAACCATCCGAGAGTACTGACTAAACCATTTAAAATTTCAACATGAATGACTTCAGAGTATGTTTAAGTAACTCCCATAATCAATTGACTACACTCTTTCTTTCATAACCTTAGATCAGAGCTATTCAAATACTACTGCAATCAAAGCGTTCTCTATAAACTACATCCCTGTGTTTCAAAGTTAAGTTTCCTCTTCCTTTTTTTTTCAAATCACAAGTACATTTTCTTAATCTCGTCTAGAATCACCACCTGCTTTGAAATTGTTTGACTTTGCAAAAATTAGAAGGCACTAATGGACAGCCAACCCATCCCCTGAGTGAAGACAAGCCAGCTAGCTTTGATATGTGATGGATCAAAATCCCACTGCCTAAGGCTCCACGCAGTGAGAGGAACAGCCATCAAAGTTTATCTCCAGCCATATTATTTTAAGAAACATTTATAAAAAATATAGACATCAAGAGAGTCTTGGAGAATAGGAATCATTACATCTAAATAAGAAATAGAAGACTAAAGGAAAAAAAAAAGAGAGAGAGACCATTAAGGATCAACTCATCCAGCTAGACAAAATGACTAATTTGATGAAAAATAAATGTTAGTGCCAAAATCAAAATTAATCAACTAAAGAAAATGTTATTGAAACAATTATATAAATATTATAGTCCCATTACCATACAATGCCTAATTTTAGAACTAAATTAGGCTTTGGGTGCCAGGGTGAAGGTAATGAGGGGTAGGCCAATTGGCAGAAAGACACATAAGTAATAAAAACAAAGATGATTTTTCAAGCTAAAATGCACATAAAAATGTTTAAGCAGAAACATATTGCAGTATAACCTGTTTTTAACTTAATGTGTCGTGAATACCCTTCCATTTCAATCTACATAAACCTATATCATTACTTTTAAGTGACTGTATAGTGTTGCATTATATGTTCTTCACAAAATTGATTTAACCCACTCAGGGATTTCCCTTAATCTTATGACTGATAAAATAGTGATTAGTTTAAAACTGCCCAGCTAAGTAGCTGATAGAATTATACCAGTTGCTAGTGCTTTTTCTGTAGTGTTTGAATTTTTAGATTAAGGACTCCTGACCCTAGTTCTGTCTCAAAGAGATATCACAGAAGATAAAAGTACAACGAATTGTTGGTTGTTGTATCAAATTCATAATTCAAAGATTTAAGATTTATCTGGGATCACAGGCTAAATTCCACTAAGAATTTCAACAAGCAGAATTCAATACGAGATGTTTGCTCCTAGTGTTAGTCTGTTCAGAGTATGTGTTTAATCAGGGTGATCAGCTGAAACTTGAACTTAACATGCATTTCATCATGGCAAATTGTAAATGACAGGTGAAGGGCAAACCACCAGCAACTCCTTATCTCTAAACCAGGAAAACCCTCTTAAGGTTGGAACTAGAGCTTGTTCAACTACCAAATTTCAGCCTCTAGTAACACTGGTCCCCAAATCTTGCTAGGTGATTAGAAATTCAAATAAGGTAAAAATGAAGATTTTTTTCTCACACTTTTATCTGGTATCAGATGAATCTAGCTTTTGTCTAGGAATAAAGTTGAACTATGAGCAACTACCTAGCATCATCTCCGGAAAATAAAAGTGGATAAACAAATGTTATGATTACATAACAACTCACACCAGCATATTTCACACCAAGTCACAAGGAAAATTAGAGTAACTGTTCATTCTTTATTTGAATCTCAATTCAGTAATACAAATTATTAACCATTTATTTGGAAAATGTCATCAAATGCTCAAGCTCAGTATCAGATTAGGGCAGGATCTCTATACAAGCTCAACTTTGTATAAATTTAAAAATTCAGTTAGTTCAGTTTCTCAGAGTGCAGGGTTATAACATCAAGGTCAAGGATTTTGATCCCCGTACCGGCCAGCCACCAAACAAACAAAAGTCTGGATAAAACTGCACAATAAATCTAACCAATCTCTGAAAGGCTATAAAAGTCAGCCTGACAATAAGAAATAAGTATGCAAAAAGAGGGAGCCAAAAACTCACTAAGATTCAGATAAATGAGAAGGTAATCCAAAATAATTTTTTCAAAGCATGTTTCAATTTCATTTCAGCCAATGCCAATTTTATTTAACCTTGGCAATCCTTTGTCACAATAACTGAAAAAAAAAATCTTCCCCTAACACAGGAAAATTGAATTAGCATCATCTGGAACCCAAGTCTGACACAAGATGGCCATATAAGAAAAAGGCTTTAATTTCCTCTTCCAGAGTTTTGAGTGTAATCTAAATTTTGAGGTGAAATACAGACTGGACTTGCAGTCCATCACTGCAGACAACCTTCAGTCTATTCCCTACTCTTCACCTAATTACTAGCTAGAAAATGTTTTTTAACACATGTAATGACCATTTAAAACTTATTAGCTAGGGCCGGCCCGATGGCGCACTGCTACAGTGCGCTGCTTGGGGGTGCGGCGGCGCTCCCGCCGAGGGTTCGGATCCCACATACAGACCGGCTGCTCACTGGCTGAGCGAGGTGCGGGCGCAGCACCAAGGGTTGCGATCCTATTGCCGGTCACGAAAAAAGACAAAAAGGGAAAAAAAAACTTATTAGCTAAAAGTATTACAATTAGGCCGGCCCGGTGGCGCACTGCGATAGTGCGACGCTTGGGAAGCGCGGCGGCGCTCCCGCCGAGGGTTCGGATCCCACATACAGACCGGCTGCTCACTGGCTGAGCGAGGTGCGGGCGCAGCACCAAGGGTTGCGATCCTGTTGCCGGTCCCGGTCCGGTACGGGCGCGACACTGAGGGTTGCGATCCATTGCCGGTCACGAAAAAAGACAAAAAGGGAAAAAAAAACTTATTAGCTAAAAGTATTACAATTATACTTTTATCCGTGCTCCTTTTCATGTTAAGTGTGGAGATTTAAAAATCCATAATGTCAATACAATTTAGCCAGAAAGACAGGACTCATGAAAATTAATGTACCAGGAAGTAAGTGGCAGAGAACAATAAGGTTAAGAAAAGAGAAGAAAAAAAGAAGAAAGAAAAAGTATTGGTCAAGGAAATCTTCATGAATAAAAAAACATGGGTCTTGAGTGGACCTTAAAGTTGCATGTTCAATAAGTAACTACTCACCATATATGGGCACTTAATTAAAATTAAAAATTAAATTACTCAGTCACACTAGTTACATTTTAATTGCTCAATAATTATATGTGACTAATGACTGCCATATTAGATGGTAGAACATTTCTGTTATCACAGACAGTTCTATTGGACATCAATGCCTTAAAGGATGGGTGACTTAATAAGTTGACAGAGAGGAAGCAGTGGCTCTCATTCTTAAAAATCCTACTATCTGTCAAGCACTATAAAAATTGTTTCATTCAATCTTCACAATCCCACATTTACAAAGAAAATTGAGGCTCAGAGAAGTTATATAAACATCCTAAGACTTCCTAACAAGTAAGAGCTAGGATTTAAATCCAGTTGTCAAAACTCTTCATCACCATGGTACCCTCCTACATGGAATAAGAAGCAAAGCTACAGAAGACAGTTTGCTTTAGAATGTTATTAGAATTATATACTGGCTCAGTAGGTGAGAAAGCAACTGAGGTGCTGTAAGTACCTCAGAGAGATATAACCAGCATTATTTTACTCCTTCATTGTCCTATACTTGAATAATGTAAAATGTTTTCAGATCAGCAGCATACAAGATTAAGAGAAGCTGGCTGGTTAGCTCAGTTGTTTAGAGCCCAGCCTTATGACACCAAGGTTATGGTTCAGATCCCTGTAACTGGCTAGCCATCAAAAAATATACAATATATATTAACTGAGGGAACATAGATAGGAAGCAAGACATGGTGTCAGAGATTTATTTTTATTTTATTTTAAGATGACTGGTAAGGGGATCTTAACCCTTGACTTGGTGTTGTCAGCAACACATTCTCCCAAGTGAGCTACCCAGCCATCCCTATATGGGGATCTGAACCCATGGCCTTGGTGTTATCAGCACCACACTCTCCCGAGTGAGCCACGGGCTGGCCCTAGAGATTTCTATAGTTTCAACAGTGTCTACCTCAATACAGGTTGAAGAGGACAATTTCTCTTTCTGTTTATCTCAACTCACAAACAAAAGCCAGATTGCAAGAGACCTGGTCTTTGTGTCCTTGACACATAGCACAAAGCCTAGCACCTAAATAATCATGTTAAATATGTAATGCCTTTTCCAATGTGTGATGCTCCCTAGTCATCTAATCCTAGGATTCTAGTCATACTTCAGCAAGTGTAGTTCTACCATTCAAAGGCCATTTCATATTTACTAAGTATTTTGTAAATACTCCATAAACAATCAATAACTCACTCATTTCATTGACGGTGGGCAGTTGCTTCAAAGTACTGGTTTTCAGGGGCCAGCCTGTGGCTCACTCAGGAGAGTGTGGTGCTGATAACACCAAGGCCACGGGTTCAGATCCTTATATAGGGATATCCGGTTCGCTCACTGGGTGAGCATGGTGCTGAAAACACCAAGTCAAGCGTTAAGATCCCCTTACCGGACATCTTTTAAAAACAAACAAACAACAACAAAAAAAAACCAAAGTACTAGTTTGCAGTACCAAAAGGTTTATTTTACATGTGGGAACTGATGCTTTATGAGGCCTAACACAAACTACAAATTAATAGTACTAAATCAGCAGATGCTTTTGTTTTAAGATTATA
>NW_007734744.1:0-21389 GCF_000696425.1 Galeopterus variegatus | reverse complement strand
CCTAACACAAACTACAAATTAATAGTACTAAATCAGCAGATGCTTTTGTTTTAAGATTATATTGCCACTTAATTTTACTCACTTCCATTCCAATGTACTCAGTACCTACTGTGTGCCTAGCATTAAGGGATACAATGGTAACTCAAAGAAACTCTATTTTTTAGATAGAAAAGACACACATGCATGTAATGCAGAAAACTTAAGCCAGTATATCTTGCAAAATTCAAGTACTTTCCTTTATGGCCCCATCAGCCATTAGCCCTTCCTACTGAGTATGTCCAATTCCACTTGATTTTTAGGGAGTCTGAGATGTTATGGAGACTTTCACAGGGTCACTTCTGGGCTAGCACACAACGTGCTGAAGACTCAGGCCTTGGATTTTATCTTCAACCTAAAACAAAAGGAAAATAACGCAAAACTCTGTAAATAGGAAATAAATGCTAAGCTGATCACTTCGCATAGTTTTCCTTTAGAAATAGTTCTATAAGGCACTGCTATCAGAACAGACTCCAAGTTTTAGTTCCTACTCACTGTCAGCTGTTTTAGCTAGTACTGACTGCTTTAACCTCTAAGTGCAGGAGGAATCTACTCAGAGAATATATGAAATAAAATGGTGAAGTTAGAAACTCGAACTAACCACATAGCTCATCCCAAGCTCATCCAACTATTTTACCCAGTCCCAGTCCCATGGCTGGTGGAACAAATAAAAATGAAATGGAAATATAGTGCCTGAGGGTTTGGGATCAACACAACATAATAAGTTATATTTTAAGTTATAAGAATTTTCATTTAAGAATAAGTTGTATTCAAAGTTGTAAATTAAAATCAGGATGAAAGAGGCAGTAAAATCTTCCCTACTCTGTTAACTTGCTATTTTATCTATTTCATAATACTTTGCCTATCTTAGAATTTTTAAAGCTCTTTCCATACATTAACCTCATTTTGCAAGTACTATGTCATTTTCAGTTTATGGGTATTCAGGTAAGGTTTAGAGACTACNCATTTTGCAAGTACTATGTCATTTTCAGTTTATGGGTATTCAGGTAAGGTTTAGAGACTACCTGGCAGGCAACTTAGCTTACTGGTCAAGATAATGAATTTTTTTTTTTTTGTATTTTATTTTTTTCCCCGCTTTATTAAGATGCAATTAACAAATAAAAATTGTATATATTTACAGTGTACAATGTGATGTTTTGATAGACATACACATTGTGAAATGATTGTCAACGTACATAACAACATATACATCACATCACTTTTTGTGTGTGTGTGGTAAAAACACTTAAGATCTACTCTCCTAGCAATTTCAAGTATAAAAAATATGTTATTATTATTAACTATAGTCACCATGCTGTCCAATATATTTCCAGAGCTTATTCCTCCTAACTGAAACTTTGTACTCTTTGACCAGCATCTTCCCATTCCCACCTCTCCTTACTCCCAGTCCCTGGCAACCACCATTCTACTTTCTGCTTCTTTGAGTTCAACTTTTTAGATTCCACACATAAGTGAGATCATGTGATATTTTTCTATGCTTGGCTTATTTCACTTAGCAAAATACCCTCTTGGTTTATCCGCATTGTCCCAAATGACAGAATTTCCTTCTTTTAAAAGGCTGAATAGTAATCCACTGTATATATACACATATATATAGTATATATATGTGTGTGTATATATATATATATATATATATATACACATATATAGTATATATGTGTGTGTGTGTATATATATATACATATATATATATATGTATATATACCCACTACATTTTCTTTATCCATTCATCTGTTGGTGAACACTTACATTGATTCCATTATCTTGACTATTGTGAATAATGCTGCAATGAACATGGGAAAGCAGATACCTCTTTGACATACTGATTTTATTTCCTTTGGATATATGCACAGAACTGGGATTACTGGATCATATGGTAGTTCCATTTTTAATTTTTGAGGAAACTCCATACTGTTTTCCATAAAGGTTGCACTAATTTACCTATCTGTTAGAACTTCTGTGGAGAGTAAATGAGGCAATAAATATACTCTGCACAGTAGCTGGCATGGAGTTAAATGTTTAACATGATGTTTCAATTACTTGTCTAAGCTCAACCAGCTAGTGAGCAGGAATGCAGATATTCTGCATAAAAATTTCACTTTTCACAGTAATCCTGAAGCCGGAAAGGTCATTCATATACTCAAAAGGTCCCTTCAATTTCATGATACTGTGTCTTTTAAGGAAAAAAAAAAAAAAAAAAAAAAAAAAACACAAGCTTGCTTCCCCCTTCCCTTCATTCCCTACTTAACAATGAAGGCTCCAGTGTATTCTATATAAAGTTACTTCTTAACAAAAGCATACTTCCATTGGAAAGAACTTCATTTTTGTTCCCAACTAGCAAAACCTCCTAATTGAAAAACTAGGTAAGTCACAAGACATGAAGTAAACCTTTAAGACTTAAACAGCTTTGGAGAAATTCCCAAGACTTCCTCTTTTATTTTGCATATTTATATACTAAAAAACATTTCAGCTTTTCCTAACTTAATGCTAAAATGAGTTTACTTGCTCAATACCATAATTTCAGGAATATAGTGAAATTACACTCAAGGACACTAGGCAAAACTTTTTATGAGAAAAAAGATCCCAAAATATTTATTATAAATAAATAAGTACTGCTTACTTCTAGAAGGCACTTAACATTTATTGTACACTGATCAGTGCCTGACCTTTATATATCTTATTTTATCTTTTGCAAGCTGAGCCTCAGAATGGCTCACTGTCTCTCCTAAGGTCACTGGAGCAGTAAACTGCAGCCCTGGAATTTGAATCTAGCCTTGCACTAAGATACGGTTCCCTGATCTTTTTCAATATATCTTAAGCTCTTTAGGACACCCTCATAACAGTGGCAACATTAAAATTAGGAACTCCTCTTAGGGCTCACTAAAATCAACTGTCTTCAGAGTTTGCTGCCTAATCACACTAAGAAAGCTTGAATGCTCTGAGCAAACGTCTTCTATGGTTCCCACAAAACCAGTAAGGACCTGGACCTTACAGACACTCATCACAGAACTAAGATTTACTGGGCTGAACTCCTCCTCAAGATCTACCCCAACCCAGGGAGATAGTAATGAAAACAGCATCAGGGTAATAACGGTATCTTATCCTCCAAGCAAAATGAAGCCAGGCGTTTTTCAAGAACACGTGCATTCTGCACGTGAAGCAGAGTCTTTTGTTCCTGGGTCATTAGGTTTCATGGAAGGAAGGCAAAACCAGTACTGCAGAGGCCCACCTGTAAACAAGCCAGGCAGAGCATTTCACTGTCATCCCCCAACCTCCACATAGCTAAATTTAATTGCCTTGTGACTCACACACGCCAATGCTGGCTTGAAAAAAAAGGCCTGTCACCTGCTTTTATGGCTTAAATGGAAGAGAAATTCAAAACCATTAGTGGGCAAAATTAAGTGCACACTCACCAGCTTACCAAAATGAAGAAAGCAAGTGGAGAGACAGAAAATGGCCTTGGGAAGTGGCTTCAGAATCTGATTGGCTAATAAGTTCAAGGAGGACTCTCTAGTCCTCTACCTTAAAAGGTACTGAAATAATGCAATACCCTCTTTTATCCACTTCTTGCACTGTTTTTAGATTGAATTTCTTTTTTTTTTTTTTTTTTTTTTTAAAAAAGATGACCGGTAAGGGGATCTTAACCCTTGACTTGGTGTTGTCAGCACCACGCTCAGCCAGTGAGCGAACCGGCCATCCCTATATGGGATCCGAACCCGTGGCCTTGGTGTTATCAGCACCGCACTCTACCGAGTGAGCCACAGGCCGGCCCTAGATTGAATTTCTTCAGCCATGTTTCCTTCTGGGTTAATGTACTTAGCGCAAGCAAACAGGCTTATTAAAGCTATTTATACATGTCCTTGGTTAGATGAACCTATTGCATTCTATTCAAAACAATTCTCATCCCTTTAGGATAACTTGCTATCCTATGTGACCTCAACACCGTTTATTTACGCAAGGACAGGTTTCATTATAAACAGTCTAAATCCATTCAAGTTAAAATTTACCTTCGGGGCCATCTTCAAGTAACAAGGCTTAGTGGATAAAAGATGGGTGATTAACTGTATACACTTTAAAGTAAAATTTAGCTGATTTTGAATCTGAGCCTAATATCTAAACCTCAGTTTTCTCAAATATAAAAAGAGAAAAAATATGATGACATCTTCCTCCTATGATTGTGAGACTTAAGTAAAATAACTCCTATAATTTACTCAGTACAATGCCTGCTGCGTAGTACTCAACATGTTAGCTATTATTGTTGTTATTGTATAGTTTCTTATTAGATTTATCTCCCCAAGTAGACTATAAACACCTAGAGGGGAAAGTGTGTGTTTTACACATATCTGGATCCAAAACAATGACCTTCAGTGCTGAGGACGTAACTGATTAATAGATTATTTTAACTTCTCACATTCCTTCCAGTTAAACTCTATATTCTTACTCTTCTAATTTAAGCCATAATTAGAGGACTCACTGGCACAATAGTCATTATGATTTTTAATAAATGCTCTTAAAGTATGTAATACAGAATATATACACCAATATACAAATAATGCACGTATATTAGAAATATGAAGATTTAAGGTATAATAATATAAAAAAGAAAGATACAACTCCAACTCATACTTCTTCCCACATTTTAGGACTGGCCGGTTAGCTCAGTTGGTTAGAGTGTGGTGCTGATAACCCCAAGGTCCAGGGTTTGATCCCTGTACCAGCCAGCCTCCAAAAAAAAAGAAGATAATAATTTCACCCTATCCACCCTGATTTCACCTTACTAGAAATTACTATTCATTCCAATCCACCTCAGAGTTTACCTGCCTCAAATTTCCCAACATTCAGCATCAAATGCTAGTTTATTGTTTCATAATTGATTCAATTAATTGTTACTTCTAAAGTCAAAACTACTTCATTTATTGAATGTTTACTATAAACCAGGAATGGTGCTAAGAACTTTACATTCATTACTTTCTTTAATCTCCACAATAATCCAAGAATGTAGGTATTTTCATTTTAACTATTTTATAGAAAAGGAAACAGAGATTAAGGAACATGTCTGTTTAGCAAATGGTAAAGTCAGGATTCAGACCCCAGTCATCCAACTTTAGAGCCGTACTCAACCACCACATTGCACTGCCTCCTATTGTATGATTTCAGAAGATCCCAGAAGGGTCGGCCGGTGGCTCACTCGGGAGAGTGCGGTGCTAATAACACCAAGGCCATGGGTTCGGATCCCTATATAGGGATGGCCGGTTTGTGAGTGTGGTCCTGACAACACCAAGCCAAGGGTTAAGATCCCCTTGCCGGTCATCTTTAAAAAAAAAGAAGAAGATCCCAGAAAGCAAAGTATTTCAGGGTTGTTTTTTTTGTGTGTGTGTGTGACTGGTAAGGGGATCATAACCCTTGTCTTGGTGTCGCCTGCACCGCACTCAGCCAGTGAGCGCACCGGCCATCCCTATATAGGATCCGAACCTGTGGCCTCAGCACTCCCAGTGCTGCACTCTCCCGAGGTTCGGCCCTTGTATTTCAGGTTTTAATACTCATACACTATAAGATTCTCCCCAGCTGGTAATATCAAAATTTTTGTGCACAGTAAAATAACTTTGAAATTGTTTAAAAGTACTTTCCTGAGACACATCTTCAGAGATTCAAATTCAGTGCTGGGACTCAGCAATATGTATTTTAATAAGCACCCTCAGATGCTTCTGATGGATTTAACTGAGGGTCACCCTGTGGAGAACATTGACTTAAGTACTGTCGTTTAAGAATGTTATCACTGCTAAAATGAGAAAACTCCTGGAAATGGTAGCACTCTTAGGAAACTTCATTTATAATTTATTCAGAATGAAGTGTCTAAGAACACCCATTTGTTGGTAACTAAAAATAAAGGGGCTGGCCGCTTAGCTCAGTTGGTTAGAGCGTGGTGCTGATAACAAGGTCAAGGGTTGGGATCTCCAAACCAGCCAGTTGCCAAAAAATAAATAAATAAAAAGCATATCCTTTTCATTCCACATCTAGTTATTGAACTTCGAGAAATAATGTGCTCAAAGAGGTATATACAAAGAAGAATGTTCATTTTAGCACTGGTGGTAACAGCAAAACAATTAGAAACACCCATGTCTATCCAAAGGGGAATCATTAAATCAAGGTACAACTATTCTAAGAAATAATACACACTAGAGAACAAAGTAGATTTGCATGTACTGACATGGAAAGATCTCCAATGCATGTTAAATGAAAAAATCCAAGTTGCAGAATAAAACATGCGATGTGCTCACATTTATGCAATACGTCCCCCTCTTGCAAAGGAAAAAAAAAAGGTAAAATAAAATATTTCTACACATGCATATCTTTGTATGAGAATGACAAAAAAAAAAAAAAATCTGGAAGGAGACACACCAAACTAATAACAGCACAGGTTACCAGTGGTTCCTAGGAAGATGAGTGGATAGAGGGAATGAAGGGAGAATTTTTTTTTTAAATAAAGATGACCAGTAAGGGGATCTTAACCCTTGACTTGGTGTTGTTAGTACCACACTCTCCCAAGTGAGCCACAGGCCAGCCCTTTTTATGTTTTTGAGTATCTGTAATGTTTTACAAAAATAATGTTTTCATGTTTAAATAATGAAACAGTACTCTTCCCCAAAATAAAGAGATCCAAGAGTAGATTTTAGTATAGAGGTGAGAAAAGAAGACCCCAAACCTCTAAGGCAGAAAAGGATGGGTTTGGGTTTCAAAGACTGAAAGAACACCACATTGAATGACTATCTCCCTAAAGTGAGCCTAGGACTCTGGAGATTGGGCCTTCTACATGTTCCCCAACTCTAAGCTACTACTTTCCTCTTTTTTATAGGCTTTAGACCTCTCGACTTTATTTTTTTTTAACCAGGGTAACTGTGCATAGACCTCTCCACTTTAAACTCTCTCTTGAGAATTCTCTCCTCCCAATGTTGTAGCCAGTAGAAGGCTGTCCTCAACATCCCTTTCCCTAGCTATTCCTGAAGACCAGCACACAAATTCCTTTAAATGGTGTCCCTAATCCATGGTTTTGCTAATCACTGTTGGGAAATTGACAGTTTCATTTATAACAACATAAAACAATACTAAAAACTACACATGTGGAATTTTAAAACTTCTTAAATCTTATTAGTTTCCATCAATCATTGATCTTTCAGATTCTGAGTTTCTTTCTTGAGCAATTCTCAAGAGAGTGAGGTTCAATAAAATCTCACCCTTCCTTCAGAATTCCCACTCTTTTTCAAGTCACACTCACCCCTTGCTACTTGACATCCTGCCTTATTTAGTACCTCATTCAACAAATATCATTGAAAGCTAGATACTGTCCCAGGCATTGCTTATACAGCAGTAAACGAAACACACAAAGCCCTTGCTCACTTGGAGCTTACGATCTGGTGGAAGGAGTCAGATACCCTAAACGTTAAACAAATATATGTCAGTTTGTAATTAGTACCATGGAAAAAAATAAACCAGAATAAGAAGCTACAGAGTAATGGTGGGAGTGATGTTACTTATATAAAATGGTGAAGGAAGGCACCACTGCTACTGAAAAGATGACATTTGAACAAAGACCTGAAAAAACTGAGGACAGCAACCCAGGTAGAGCAAAAGCCTCTAGGCAGAAGTGTGACTGGGATGTTTGAGACAGTGGAAAGAGTCCAGCGTGGCTGAGAGGAGTAAGCAAAGGGAAAAGTAATAGTAGATGAAATCAAAGTACTGGAGTGAGAGGCAGCTTATATAGATCATTGCATAGATCGACAAGACTCTTTGAGCAAGGTCATCGTCCTATCATCATAAGATGACACAACCACTCTACAGAACAGCGAATTGGAAAATAATAGTAGGGAACTAATCAGACCCTGTCTTTCGGGATGAATGCAGGTGTCAGGCTACCCCTTTTCAACCATAGGCCTAAGGATTCTTGGAGCTGCTGTAGAGGTCATCTACGGAGCAATGTGGAGCAGAAAAGTAGGGTCAGAGCCCCTGCAGAGAACCCCCACTGAGGAAATGTCTAGTGGAGCCAAGATGGTGGGACTGCCACCAGGAGCCCAGAGCTGTGGGGCTGTTGGCAGTGTGCAGCACCAGCCTGGAAAAGCCACAGACACCAGGGCAGCTCAATGTTCTGCACTTGGTGGAGCTGTAGGAGTGAGGTTGCCCAATGCTTTAGGGGTCCAGGTGCCCCAGTGTGCTTAACGTTTGCCCCGTTTGGGTTTTGGATTTGTTTGGGGACTGTTTTTCCTTTCTATTCCTCCCTTCTGGAATGGAAATGTGTACCCAATGTCTGTCCCACTGTATCTTGGAAGTAGATAAACTTGTTTTTGACTCTACAGGTTCATTGCTGGAAGGACTTTTGCTTTTGGTCTCAGAGGAAACTTTGGACTTTTGAGTTGGTGCTGCAACAAGCTAAAGACTTTTGGGACTGGGATGGAATGTGTAATGTGTGAATGTAAGGGTCATTTATCCTTGCTAAGGGAACACTGTGGAAGGTTCTGAATGTGTAGATTGTCCAGTGAGGGAACTGAAGAGGTGGATTGTTGGGAAAATAGAATGGTTTGGTCAGGACTCTCACCTCAGGTCTGGTTGGGTGTGGTACAGCACATCCTTTGTAAGCAAATTTGTGTGTGTGTGTGTGTGTGTGTGTGTGTGTGTGTGTGTGTGGAGTTAGTGTGTATGCACGTCAACGTATCTTTTTAGTTTTGTTGCTATTCTTGTGTTCTTCAGAGTTTGTGAAGCATGCTGGCTGACTAGTTCCTTAGGCAAATGCCACTCCGCACAGCCATGCTTTCCAACCTATGGCTTCCAAGGACCTATTTGTTGGTTACCTAGCTCATAGACCTGCATGTGAGGGGTCTGGTGACCCAGCCTGGCATGTGAGGGGTCTGGTGACCCAGTCTGGTGTGTGAAGGGTTTGTGACCCAGTCTGTGAACAGGCTTGAGGGGTCTGTGGGCTCCAGACCCAGCCCTAGCTCGACAAATGGCCCAGTCGGGGCAGGATTACAGGCAGATAAAAGACCATGACACTCTGACTTAAGCTGCTTAAAAAACATACAAAAATATGAGTATAAAGCTGAGCTATGAAGTCACATTTACACTCTACAAATACTATTCTTTATAATTGTTTTTATGTCTTTTTTCTCCCCCTTCTCCTCTTCCTCCTCTTTCTCTTCTTCTTCTTCATCTTTCTTCTGCTATTATTACTCCTCATTACATTTTATGTATCCTCAGGATATGTTTCCTAGGATTTCAGAAATGTTACCAAATTCTATTTCTCAAGTAAAGAAAATAAATTATATTTATTGGAACCCAAGTAAAGATAATAAATTATACATATTTATTTATTGCTTCAGACCATTTGAGGTTGCAAGATCTTAGTTATGAATTAAATGATTCTTTACCAGGATATGAGTCCTAGTTGCTCAGTTCAATGTGATACAGATTCAAACAATGGGTCATTAGAAAGAGTCCCTTTTGGTTTTAAAGTCCTAATTTGTTTAATCTCAACCATCATTAATTTCTGCTTTTCACATAGTTTTTACTTTGATTTTCCCCCAAATTATGTACCTTTTATGTTTAGCTTGATTGATCCATTTTTCTGTCATTATAATATGTTGATCTAGACTACAGATAAAATAGAGAATCTAAATAAACCTCAGGAATACCACTTTATAATCAGTAATATCCACTAAAACGTTTACTTACAAGAATATGAAGGATTAATTTGCAGTTTGCTCTTCTCTTTAGAATATTTGACTGATTTATCCTTTTTCCTTAATATTTTTCTTTCTATTTTAACACTTTTAACCATACAGAAAAGCAGAGAGAAGAATATAATGGACATCTATATGCCCATTATCTAGACTTAACAATTGTCTAGATTTGCCATATTTGCTTCATCTGATTATTTTGGCTAAAGCATTTTAAAGTAGTTCCAGATATCATGATGTCTCACCCCTAAATTCTACAACGTAAGTTTTTTCAAACAGGGCATTTTAAAACCACAACTGGAATATATTTTTAACACCTGATAAATAATTCTTCCAAATCATTAACTTCTTAGTCCATACCTACATATCCTTTTTGCTTCCAAAAGGTATTCTGTTGGTGGTTTGTTCAAACTAGCATCCAAAAAACAAATATTTGGTTGTCGTGCTTCAAAGGCTCTTTTAATCTAGAGCAGTCCCTTATTATTTTTTTCTCATAATAATAATTTATTGAAGACACAGGTGTCCTGTGGAATGTTAATTTGCATTTTTCATACTCTGTGAGCCTGAATATTTTTTCCTTGTACTTACTTACTATAACGCAAACTATTTATTCATATCTTTTTGTCCACTTATCTATGGAGGTTTTGGTTTTACTTATGAAAATAAATTTGTTGAATAGTTTCTTCTGGCTACTGGTGGAATGATTTAATGATATTTTAGTTATACTTACTTTGTATCTGACTATAAGTTATATGCTCAAAATACATTCTCTGTAATTCTCACTCTGACTACCATAAAAAAAAAAAAAGCAAAGAAAAGAAGAAACTAAAAAAGACATTTTAAAAAATGTGTGTGGGATGTTAATTACTATCATGAAACTGAAGAATACATCAGCCTAGTAGATAAGAACATAAGTTGGTGTCACCCAGATACAACCCTGCCTTAGTAACTATGTATTATGGGCTGACCTGTGTCTCCCTCAAATATATATATTAAAGTCCTAACATCCAGCACTTCAGAATGTGACTATGTTTGGAGATAGGGCCTTTAAAGAGGTAATTTAGGTAAAATATCATATGGGTGGTCACTAATATCCTAAGAAAAGGAGATTAGGACATAGACACAGAGGGAAGATCATGGGAAGACAAGAGAGGAAGACAGCCAAGGAGAGAGGTTTAGAAGAAACAACCCTGTTGACACCTTTATCTCACACTTTTAGCCTCCAGAATTATGAGAAAATTAATTTTTTGTTTAAACCACCCAGTTGGTGGTATGTAGTTAGGGCAGCCCTAGCAATATACTGTGTGATCTTGAATAAGTTACTTAAATGTTTCAAAAGCTCAATTTCTTCAGTTATAAAATGGAGATAATAATAATACCTGCCTCATAGGGTTGTTGTGAGAATTAAATAATGTACGTAAAGCTCACAACATAATAACCACTAAATAAGTTATAGCTATTATCATTATGAAGATTAAATGAGGTTATGCATGTAAAGCACTTAGTTCAGTGTCTAGTACACAAAGAAACCTATTAAGTATTAGCTATTTTTAATAAATTTTTGATTTTTATTAGATTTTTTTCTATCTCCAAATTATTGCCTTTTAGACCCAGTCTAATTCATTTGTGCCAAAATCAAGTCAGATGCAACAGGCTTTGACCTACCACTGACACAGGTTAACCAATCCAATCCAATAAACATTTATTGAGCTCCTACATGTTGTCAGATTTATTTCCAGTTACTTGATATGCTTTGATGTTACTGCAAAAAGTACCTTTTCTAAAAATTTTACTTCTAGTTATTTGAAGCTCTTTTATAAAGATGCAATTTATTTTTATGTTATTTTCTTTCAGGCTTGCTAAGCATTCGTATTAAGTTAAAAATTTTATGCTGTAGTGTCTCCTGGATTTTTTTGTTATATTCATAATCAGATCACATGCAAATAATGAGAATTTTGGTTTTTTTCTTTCTAAACTTTACATTTTTTCGGGTTCAGATCCTTATACTGGCCAGCCACCAAAAATATAAATATATAAACTTTACATCTTTTGATAAACAAAAGTTCTTAATGTTAATATAATCATATTGGCCTATATTTTCTCTTACAGTCAATGACTTCTCTGTCTTAAGAAATTGTTTTCTACCTCAAGGTCTAAAAGATATTTATGTCTACTTTCTACTTCAGAGTTTTCGAGTTTTACTTTTGAATGTTTAGTCTTTAATCCACGTGTAGCGCGCACACACACACAGAACAGTTTGTTTCCTTGTCGGAGAAAGGCTGGCTTGCTGTGGGCACTGGCTGCCTCTGAGTTTAATCTCACATCACACTTCTGTGACTCATTGCCCCAGCCACCCAGTGCCTCCCCTCTTACTGATTATTCTCATACAGTTCAACTCATGTCGTTTCCTCAGTGATGAGTTCCCAATTTGCCCCCCCCCCACTTAGTACTTCCTCTAGTACTGTCTCTCCTTAGAGCTTGTTACAGCTGTATTTTTACATTTGCTGTGTGATTACTCGATTAATGTCTGTCCCCAACTAGACTATAAACTCTATGAAGACACGAACTATGACTATTTTGGCTAAACTATTGTATTCCCAGGACCAATAATATTTGTTGAAATAACGAACTCTAATTCTGAACCATCTCTCCATCCCTGGGGTAAAATTTACTTGTTTGAGTAGCATTATTTTAATATACCGTTGGATTTGATTTGCTAATATTTTCTTTAGAATTCCTGTATATGTACGAGGGTATACATAGATAAAGTGAAACCCTCATTTCTTCTCAACGGACTACTTTAGATTAACAATATATTTCTAAGTGGTATTGGTGCCAATATCAGAGTTAAAAACAGAGTTCTAGTTCCCCATCTCAGTTCTTGGTTCGGAGGGTCCAGGGTGTAGGACCGTGACCCCCAAACGTAATATTACCAAGTACCAGATGACCCGTGAAAAAAGGGCAGGGGAGAGTAGTCTGAATTGGGTTATGAGGCCCCCCACCTGGGTACCTCACCTCAGCCATTGAACTCACTTCGCTGGCCGTGAGTCTGTTCCAAGCTCCGGCTAAGGAGGCATCCGCCGAGCCCCTCCAGGAGGCGGGATCCACGGCATCTCCTGCCCAGTCTGCCCTCGCGCGGAGCCCCGTTCTCTGGGAACTCACCTCCCCGAAACTCAGGGAGGGCCCTGTTAGGGCCGCCTACTGGCCCTAGTCTCAGACCTTCCCAAGGGACATGGCGTGGAGTGACGTGACGCACTCAGCTCGTGGCCCCACCGATGAGCTTCCCTCCGCCCTACCCCCCAAGTGGCCCACAGGCGGTATTTATAAGGCTTACAGCCCTAAAGACATTTACCATTATGGTGACTTCCCATAATACATAGCGACATGCAAAATTGAGGGGCGTGCCAGACGGGCGTCGTCTCTCCGAAGCGCACGCGCGCTGCGTGTTCCCGCCGCGTGACACGGCCCGCGATTCCTGAGAGCGAGTTGGTGACGTGAACCCATGGCGACTCGGCGGCGGGAGACTAGAGGCGGCCCGGCAAGAGGTTCGGAGAGTCTTGTTAGGGGGCGGAATGCTGGGGGCGGAGAGTCAGGAAAGGAATGATGCCCCCTGCCCTGGCCCTACCCCTTCCAGCTCTCCAGGACCTGCACTTGGCGAGCAAACCAGTTCTGGTGCTATACTTTTTAAATTTCGGTGTTCGGAGCTTTTTGGATTATAGAGTTGTAGATAAAAGCTCGTGGACCTGTAACAAGTGCCAGTACTATTGCTAATACCTAATGTCATCCAATTAAAAAAAATTAATTGCGAGATGCATCATTATTTTATATACCACTAAGAAAGGATAAATGCTTCCAATTAAACTATGATTAACTATTTGTATGTCATCCAATGTAAGATGCATCCCAATTTCAGAGAGAGTAGAAATGGGAGTCTTAGAATTGTTGAGATGGATATAGTACTCTGTGTATTATGTTCTTAAATGCGTAGGTACACCTTATAAATTAGGTACTATTGTTGTCACCCTCTGGATTTTACAGTTGGAGCAACTGAGTGAGGTACAAAGAGATGAAATTAACTTCTCCAAGGTTCCATAGCCAGAAGAAGCAGAGCTGGGCTCTAAGCCAGGCACAGATCCTGGAACAGTCTACTATTATGTCATAAGGCCTCGGGTGGTTGGAGGGCAGGTATTTGGGGGGACATTGGGGCACAAGTAAACAGAAGAGGTAAGCAGGCTGTAAACTTACAAGAGCCCTGGGGCTCCCTTTTATTTTATTTGGCTAGAATAGCGATTTAGGAAAGATCACTACAACTGTTACCCAGAATAGTGGTGTGGCAGTGTTCATTGATTCTTTGTAAATTTACAAATCCTTCTTAAACCATTAAGATATTTTAAAGATAAAGATTTTTTTTTCAACATGGGATCACATTCAGTGCGCACTCATTCATTCTTTGTCTGCTCATTGTTCTTGTGCTTAGCTTCTGTAACGTTAAATGAAACCAAGAGAGTTAATAATGGCAACACAGTTCCAGAAGACTCTCCACCTGCCAAGAAAACTCCCAGATGCCAGAGACAGAAGAAAAAAGAGCCTGTGGCTGGAGGAAAGGCTGGTAAGGACAGGAAAGAAGACGAGAAAGGTAGTAGACCAGGGAGGATATGGGCCACCAAAAGGGTCTCTGGGAGGGATGGGCGTGATGTTTGTTCTTTCAACTCTTATTTCTTCCCTCCTTGAGGACATAATTAATTTCCCTATCCTTTGGGCATACCATGGGACTAATCTACGTTCTTGAATCTTCATTTTCATGTATGTGAGGCACATTGTTGAGACCTAGGCAGAATACCAGGATTACTTGGGGGAGGGCAAAATTAATTATGGCAGGTTTCTGTCTAACTATGATATGGCTACTTTTGATTCCCATACAAGTAACTCTAGTACATATCTGTCTTTCCTCAGAATCTGTGAAGGCCTTGCTGTTAAAGGGCAAAGCTCCCGTGGACCCAGAGTGTACAGCCAAGGTGGGGAAGGTGAGAGACTCTGGAACCTACCCTCAGTCCATTAATTTCTCAAAGAGTAGTGTTCTTTTGTTATTAGGACTTTTCTCTAGGACATTGCAAGTATTCATTTTAGGAATCCTTTTGAAAATATTGCTAGTGATTAATTTTCTCCAAGGCCAAGGAGTGGGAGTGGTAGGGTTTAGGGTTAATGATCAGCGTGTTTTTATCGTGGTTACTTTCTGGGGTTGCCATCAGCCGTCCACACCTCATTCTCTTTTTCAACCAGATATCGTTATTAAGAGAGAACTGTCTTCTTGTTCAAATGAGAAACTATACCCTGGAATGGCACTAGTTACTGATGAATGGAAAAAGAATTTGAAGAATACAGAAGAAAGGCTGCCTCTAGAGCAGGTTTCCTTTAACTGAGTTAGAATCTTTTGTGTTTCTGTAATTAGAAAAGGCAGTATGTATTCATTATAGTAATGACAGGCTGTGTGCAGAACATATGTTTGCATTTCTTTCCCTGGAAAATGGATGTTGGTGGTACTGGAGAATGACATCTTGAGGCATAAAATAATTCAGAGCTTCACTTAAGATCTTGGAGGTAAGACTATAGTAATTTTTTTTTTCTTCTCTCTAGGCTCATGTGTATTGTGAAGGGAATGAGGTCTATGATGTCATGCTAAATCAGGTAAGAAGAGGAACCATTCTTTTAATAGAATTTTTGTTCTTGATAATTGATGATAGCATCCCAGTTCCCAGATCTTTAATTCTAAAGTCCCTTATATTAGCCACTAGTGGTTAATACTCCTGAGTACTGAGCCCTACCTGATAGTGAACTCTTCTATGAGAACCAGATCTTTTTACAAATTTTGCATCATTTATTGAACTGTAAACTCTCTATTCATATCCTTTTATGTATTTTCTAATAGGTTGTTGATCATTTTCTTACTGACTTGGAGAAACTTTATATAATAGGGAGAATAGCCCTTTCTCTGTAATATACATTGTTTATATGGTTTTCAAATTTGTCATTTGGCTTTTGATTTCCCTTACAATATACTTTTTGTCCATATTGAAATTTAAAATTTTTATGTGGTTAAATCAATTTTCTTTTTAATTAAAATTTTTTTCTTTACTATGGAAATTTTTGTCGTTTTGTTTTTTGGTTTTTTTTTTAAAGATGACCGGTAAGGGGATCTTAACCCTTGACTTGGTGTTGTCAGCACCACGCTCACCCAGTGAGCTAACCGGCCATCCCTATATGGGATCCGAACCCGTGGCCCTGGTGCTATCAGCACCGCACTCTCCCGAGTGAGCCACAGGCCAGCCCGATTTGTCATTTTGTTTTGTTTTGTTTTGTTTTGTTTTTGTGGCTGGCCAGTACAAAAATCAAACACTAGACCTTGGATGTTTTTGAATAGGTGACACACTTGCCTGGTAATGTATTTCCTGGATATCACTTCATATTTGAATATATTGATCCAATGTATATAATTTTAACAGCTAATATTATTTTGTAACTACTTCTTCCACCTAAAATATCATGAGCAGATAGAAAATATCCTAAGGCCCCTTTTTGTCTAACATCCAGTGACTTTATAATGTGAGCAGGCAGAAGGTAGAGGTAGGAACAGGCAAAATGCTTAAGAAAGAAAAGTGCCTGGATAACCAGGGCTCAGTCTTACAGCATGAGTTCCTGTGCTTTATCTTGGACTACTCTCTCTGCACTGTGAGTTACTTACGGATACCTGTTTTTTATTTTTTATTTTTATTTATTTTTTGTCTTTTTCGTGACCAATAAGGGGATCGCAACCCTTGGTGTGGTGTCGCCACACCGTGCTCAGCCAATGAGTGCACCGGCCATTCCTATATAGGATCCGAGCCCGGGGCGGGAGCGTTGCTGCACTCCCAGCGCTGCACTCTCCCGAGTGCGCCATGGGCTTGGCCCAATGGATACCTGTTTTTAGATACTAGTCATATTCTCTCTGAGTGTCTCCAAGTCAGGTCAGGTTATCTGTGTGACAGATATGGCAATGGTTTCTGCATATCCTTTGTCCCCTCCCAACATTGACTTGCTCTCTGCTCTGTCAAATTTGTGCAGCTGACAAACCAAAGCTGTGAGAACTATCAAAGAGTTTGTCATCTAAACAAACAAGCATAATAGTTATAGACCTTTTGAGCATTTAAATTGTTTTCATTTGGGAAATAATTATTGAGAATGTACTGGGAACCAGAAAACACAGATGGCCTTGAAAATATCTATGGAGGGAACTGAGGTAGGAAAAAAACAGGAGTAGCTAATCAATATAGTCTCTTCGAGGTTAGGTAGAAAGTTTTAGGAAGCTCCAGGCTCCTGGTTTAATTCTTAAGAATCCAGAGTTTAATATGTAAGCCCTATTCCTTTTTAATATCCTTACTCTTACAAGGATCTACTTTCCTTGCCCCAAGCTATCCTTTTCCTTATGGAGATTACTGGCATCTGTGACCAAGGAAGAGTCATAAGTTTATATGATTTTCATTTGCCAAACTGTTTCCTTTTACGTTCTTATTTCTCTCACATGATAGACCAATCTCCAATTCAACAACAACAAGTACTATCTGATTCAGCTGTTAGAAGATGATGCCCAGAGGAACTTCAGTGTTTGGATGAGATGGGGACGAGGTAATTACTTTTATTATGGATTTTTTGAGTTGTCATTCAGAAAGCCAGAAACAAAGAACCAAAAAAAGCCAGAAGCAGCTTAGTGAGTGGCCAAAGGATCCTGTGGTTTTATTTTATTTATTTATTTATTTATTTAAAAGTTGAATGGTAAGGGGATCTTAACCCTTGACTTGGTGTTGTCAGTACCACGCTCTCCCAAGTGAGCTAACCGGCCATCCCTATATAGGGATCCAAACCTGTGGCCTTGGTGTTATCAGCACCACACTCTCCCAAGTGAGCCGTGGGCTGGCCCAGGATCCTGTGGTTTTAAATTGGGTAAGTGGAGGCTTTGAAGTCTGGGAGGGGATTACAAATCAAGTTGAGCTTCTTCAAATTGGGGAATGGCACGCATCCTCCTTAGGAAATTTCCATTGGAAAAACTAAGAGCATCCCATTGTAGTTGAGAGCTCTCCTGCAATTAGACCGCTGGTATTGCTCGTAGACTGGCAGTTAGCAGGTAACTTGCCCTTTTACCTTTCCTTTATTCCTTTCCTGCCCGTTTGTCAGATGTTAAGCAGAGAGGCTTTAGACAGCTGGCTTGTAACTATTAGGGAACTGTTCTTGGATTGAGGACAGGGAACCATCTTATGTATGGCATTTGTTTTGCAGTTGGGAAAATGGGACAGCACAGCTTGGTGGCTTGTTCAGACAATCTCAACAAGGCCAAGGAAATCTTTCAGAAGAAGTGAGTGCTAAGAAATGAGTACGAAAAATACCCTTCTTCTTCTTGAATGTATCTTCTTTAAGAATTTTGTAATAAGTATGATTTGGCCTAAATATTAACATCTTTCCATGCTGATATTACGTGATTGGAACACCAAACTGCGTCCTTAGTGATTAAATCAAACTAGAACCTTGAAATTAACTAAAAGCAGAAAGACCTAGTTTGTTTGTTTGTTTGTTTTGTTTTGTTTTATTTATTTTATTTTTTTAAAAGATGACCAGTAAGGGGATCTTAACCCTTGGCTTGGGTGGTGTCAGGACCATGCTCAGCCAGTGAGCGAACTGGTCATCCTTATATAGGGATCCGAACCCATGGCCTTGGTGTTATCAGCACTGCACTCTCCTGACTGAGCCACAGGCTGGCCCTAAGACCTAATATATTTAATACACGACCAACAAGTTTAGGAAATTTTGGAAAAATGGAGAATATACAGCTAGAGTTTTAAAAATGTTTATTGTGATATGGATGAAAAACTTTCTGGAGTCTCTGGGAACATGTTTATTTCAGGGAAAGAGATTAGATATCTTTTGTTTTAAATCTCAGTGGCTTTCGTGGTGTTTGGGGGCCTTTGGGGAGCCTAAGAGTCCTTTTTCCCCATTTTTTTATTCCCTTTGTCTCCAGAGCTTTTCTGTCCATTCAGTGTCATAATTTAGAATCCTGATTTATGGAAAGTTGATGTGTAAAGGAGCTCTGTACTGGGAAATAAATTTTTTAGAGTTTTTCTGTCTAAGAAAACAGATGTAAGTTCGTCTCTAGTAGTAGACCTTTATTGGTAAGGTTTTCTTTGGGCTCTACAGATTCCTTGACAAAACAAAAAACAATTGGGAGGATCGTGAGAAGTTTGAAAAGGTGCCTGGAAAATATGATATGCTACAGATGGACTATACCATCAATACTCAGGTAAACTCTAACTCTACCTTTGCAGGGAAAGCTGTTTCCTCTTAATCAGAGTAAAGTGTAGCAGGATGGCTTAGATCAGTCCGAGACCAGAACAGGCCAAGGTGTCTTGAGCTGTGGCCGTTTCCCACCTCCTGATGTTTGGGATCTGGAAGAGGCTGTAAGCATGAGTATAGAATGTGCCTTTCTAGTCGCTGCTATTTACCAAGGTTCTTATAAAATCTTAGGCCCTGTTTCCAGAAGTTTAATGTTATGGACCAAGAGAGAAATAATAAATAATCTAATGGTAAAACTACCTGTAAAGTGGTCTTCACTTCTGGTTATATACCACAGTAAAAAAAAAAAAAAACTAATTTTGACGAAGTGAGGTGCACCAGGATGCTGAAAACTGTCACATATCTGAAAAATAGAGAAATCCCAAGTCTTTTTAAGATGAGAAGATTTGAGGCATAATCGCTGTCCTTACATACTTAATGACATCATTAGGAGGGCTTTTTAGACTTATTCTGAGTGTTCAACTGTGGGAGGCAGAAGTAGTACTAAAAGGTGGATGTCACATTGAGTACTCTAATTCGATTTATAACGGAATGTGCCTATGTTCAAGTTCAAGTAGAGGCTGATTGATGATCACCTTGCCAGATAATGCAAGAACCACTCCTTGCAGAGCCTTAAAATAGATCCTTTCGGATTTTATAGGTTTTTGTTTGTTTGTTTTGCTGTAGAGTGAAGAGGAAACAAAAAAGGAGGAATCTCTTAATAAATCTCCCTTGAGACTAGAGTCACAGCTAGATCTTCGGGTACAGGAGCTGATAAAATTGATCTGTAATGTGCAGGCCATGGAAGAGATGATGATAGAAATGAAGTATGATACCAAAAAAGTCCCACTTGGTAGGACTTTAGATTCTTTCCTGCATTCTCTCTTCATATTTCCTACTTTCTTTAATGTGATATTTCATCACCATTGCGATTTAAAAGTGCTAATAGTACTAAACAAAGAAAACGGGATTTGGGATGAGACATTGTGTGGAGGAAGGAGGAATGAGGAATTATTTGGAAAGTTGAAAAGTGAGAGTCTTCATTGGGCAGGGACATAACTACAGTTTACAGGATGGGACCCTAATTTGGAGTCTCATCTCTGGCTGGGCCTGCAGGGAAGCTGACAGTGGCTCAGATCAAGGCAGGTTACCAGTCTCTTAAGAAGATTGAGGATTGCATTCGAGCTGGCCAGCATGGACGAGCTCTCACAGAAGCATGCAATGAATTCTACACCAGGATCCCACATGACTTTGGGTAAGGCCTGTGCTGGTATTCACTTTGTTCTTCTACCCATCCATATCCCGTAAGTCAATCAGCAGCAGCTATAATCTTTTTAATCTTTTATTCCTAAGGAAGTGATCATCTTTAATAGATATAGAGCCAAAATGATTTATAAGTAACTTATTTAATCAGTTACAAATATGGGATGCAATCTCCTGGCCCGATTACAACCATATTCTTTGACCAAGTGAAAATTACCAACTCTAGAGAATGGATCTGCCTATCCAACCACTAAGTAAAACACCTTCAGGCATATCTCCCCCTTTTCTTATTCTTTAAGGTGGTTATAACCACACTAACACTATTTC
Organism: Galeopterus variegatus; assembly: GCF_000696425.1. Lineage (NCBI taxonomy): Eukaryota > Metazoa > Chordata > Mammalia > Dermoptera > Cynocephalidae > Galeopterus > Galeopterus variegatus. Next base: position 666 of record NW_007734744.1, on the reverse strand, counting down.
TGGAACTCAAATGATACTAGATATATAAAGTACATTTTATTTGTTCTGTATTCTGGTTTTTATTCTATTTCTATTCCTTCCATTGCTTTATAGACCTCTTTGGCCTGGGAATAACCATGAATGGTCAACAGGTCTACCTTTGCTTCTAGACAGGACTATTTCCAATATATTCCTTATTAATATTGATGTTGCTTATTTATTTTTGTTTATTATTTATTTATTTATTTGTTTGTTTTTTTTCAAAAGATGACTGGTAAGGGGATCTTAACCCTTGACTTGATGTTGTCAGCACCACGCTCAGCCAGTGAGCGAACCGGCCATCCCTATATAGGGATCAGAACACATGGCCTTGGTGTTATCAGCACCACACTCTCCCAAGTGAGCCACTGGCCGGCCCTGATGTTGCTTATTTAAACAAAGATTCCATAAAAAAGAATTTCAACTCAAGTCTCAAATGCCAAAATCTGTATAATTTGTTTTATCCTACTCAGAGTATATATTTAATATCCCTTTGTATATTTGTAAGTTAAAGTCTCTTTATAGATCTCTCTTTCTCTCTCAAAAGGAAAACCCCAGTTTCTTCTACCTATTTTCTTTTTTTAAAAAAAAGATGACCAGTAAGGGGATCTTAACCCTTGACTTGGTGTTATCAGCACCACACTCTCC
>NW_007734743.1:58638-88289 GCF_000696425.1 Galeopterus variegatus | reverse complement strand
CCATCCCTATATGGGATCCGAACCCGTGGCCTTGGTGTTATCAGCACTGCACTCTACCGAGTGAGCCACAGGCCGGCCCGAGATCTGGTGCTTTTGCCTGGCTGCCATCCAACTTCTCTTCTATTGGGAACAGCACCTCAGTTTTTCCTTGGGGAACTCCCCTTCCCCCACCCTCAGAAAGACACTACTTTCTAGCTTCAGTGGTGGACATGTGACCCAGGCCCCAGCAGGGGTTGGGGACACAGAGCTGGCTGCATGAGATCAACCTTGCCTGCTGATTGCTTGCTGTATTGCACTTGCAGGTGCAGTGAGGCAGGAATTTGCCATCACGTTCTCTTCTCAGTCCAGACACAGGGCCCCTTGTGTGTACCTGGCACGGACACTAGGCCTGGCTGTTAGGCGTGATGTCCCCCAGCATCTTCCTGAGTCGGGGAGGCTTCTGAACTCATGTGCGCCTGAGCCACCCCGCCCCAACACCCCATTCTGTGTTGATGGAGCTTGACACCGCATCCTTGCTGAGCACATGCTTATGCAGTTCCGCATCCAACTTCTCATTGTACCTTTGGGAAACAGAATCCCAGAAGGAGACAGGGTCTGGCCTAGACCACAGAAGGTGGGCAAAGTCCAGAAGATAAGAGAGGGCTCCGGCTTCCTAGGGCAGTGCTTGACCTCTTCCTGTAAGGAAAGAAGAAAGAGGTTGGAGGCAGCTCTGCTATGGGGCAGTGGCATCAATTTCCTAGCAACATGCCCAGGGGCCCAGAGCATGAGCAGGGGGAAACCTAAGGCTCCCTAAGGTACCCAGTATAGCCTCGAGAGGACAACAGTAGGGTCCTTCCATCTACCTCTCTGGGCACCTGGAACTGGGATGAGCTCTCCCCCCTAGTGTGGACAGGAGGTACCAGAGAGGAAAGCCTGTTTCCTCCTGTATAGATTAGGGTGCTTGGAGTGGGTGACTGCAAGGGTTCCACATGCTCAGAAAGTGTCTGTTGGCAAGGATTCTGCACCAAGGGCCCACTGTGCTCCGAGACCCTGAGAAAATGCTTTCTATCCTTCAGAGCAGAGAGAGGCTTGGAGGCTTGAGTGGATGAGGAGTTGGGATAGGGCAGAAGGTGCTAGAGCACTGGACCTTAAGTCTGCGGTCCAGAGACAAGACTTGTCCTTGTTAAATCCTCACGGTCCTCATTTGGAGGCAGAGGGAAACATTGCCCTGGCTGAGATGAGGATTCCTAATGAGTGAACTGGACAACCCAGTTAGCAGAGGCAAAGAGAGGGCAAGGGAGGCTTCCAAGTTTCCTCACACTGCCATTGGAGCCTGCAGATCCACTCCTTTTCCTCCCTGGGATCCTGGAGAACCTACTGCCTTGAAGTTAACCAAGGTGTAAGATTGGTCTTGTGGTGTTCCTGCTGGGGCTGCAGTGCTAGTGCTGGCCACCAGGGGGAGGGCAGCCTCCCATGTCAGTGGTGCCCACCGTGCTTTGTTGGAGCAACTGAAGTCAGAGTCATGCAGAGGTGATTCTGGCTGTCCCCCTGCCTCAAGCCCAATGTTCATATCCTGTTTTAGTTGATCATCTCCACAGTCTGAGCTGGTCAGCAGGTGGGATGGGGGGTTCTGAGATTTTCCCATTTTTTCCTTCTACATCTATGCCCCAAGCACTCACCCTGTGCAAGTACCCTGGTGGGCCCTGTATGTTGTGCTGAAAACAACCAAGTGGTCCCTGCCCCCCAGGAGCTCACAGTCTGGACGGGAGGTGGATAAAAGCAAGAGAGAAAGTATATGCAAAAGAAAAGAGCAAGTGTACAGAGAAAATAAAGCAGAGTGCTGAGAGGTGGGGCTGGAAAGTCACTGGATGGGGAGTCAGAAAGGCCTCACATTTGTGCTGTGACCAGAAAGACAAGTGGGAGCCAGCCCTGCACTAGTCTGGGAACAGTGTGTCAGGGAGGAGGCACCACTGGGGCAGAGACTCACAGACAGAAGTGAGTTTGGCAGAGGAGGTTAGAAAGGCCCTAAGTGTGGCTAGAGGGAGCCTGGGAGGAAGAAATGATGGCAGGCCCAGATCTGGGGCCTGGGAGACTAGTTTGGTTATCTGTTCTTATAATACTAGTACTGTTAAAGTACAGATATTTGCTATCTCACCATTTCTGTGGATCAGGAATCCAGGTGCAGCTTACCCAGGTGCCTCTGCCTCAAGGTCTCTTAGGAAGCTGAGGCTGTGGTCTCAACTGAGACTGGACAGGGGGAGGATCTGCTCCCAAGCTCACTCACGTGGGTATTGGCAGGATTCATCTTGGACTGAGAGCCCGAGTTCTTTTCTGTCTATTCCGCAGTCCTTTGCCATGTGGACCTCTACACAGGGTAGCTCATAACATGGGAGCTTGCTTCCCCAGTTAGAGGGTTGTGACAGAGAGAGACAGAACACAGGAGAGTGCAAGTAAGAAGGAGTTGACAGCTTTTTTGTAATTAAATCTTGGAAGTCTTAATGGACTGAATGTTTATGTCCCCCCAAAGTAATATGTTAAAATCCTGACCTCCCCACCACCATTTGATGGTATTAGGAGGTGGGACCTAGGGAGGTAATTAGGTCATGAGGGTGGAGCCCTCATGAATGAGATTAGTGCCCTTATAAAAGGGACTCCAGAGAACTCTCCAGCCCTCTTTCCACTTTGGGAGGAAATGAGAAGTCAGCAGTCTACAGCCTCGAAGAGAGACCTCATCAAAACTGAACCATGCTGGCACCCTGATAGCAAACTTCTAGCCTCCAGAACTGTAAGAAATGAATTTCAGTCATTTATAAGCCACTCAGTCTATGGCGCTTTGTTAGAGCAGCCTGGTATAGCAGCCAGAGCCGACTGAGGCATAACTGATAACCCATCACTTCTGCTGTATTCTGTTGGTCAGAAGTGAGTTAACCACTTAGGGGTTACACAGGATGTGTATGTAGGAAGTGGGGGTCACTGCTGTTGCGGATGCTGCCCACTGCATAGGCTGGGATGGGGCACCTGGGTCTGAATCTAAATATAACAGGAAGCCATTGGAAGGTTTTATGCCACAGGATGACACTATATAGATTTCCTTTCATTTCAACTTCTTCATGGCACAAACTGGAAAATGAGGCCCAGAGAGGAAGTAACTTTTCCAGTTTCCATCACACTGGTGGAACCCAGGCATGTTTTGAGTTCTATTCAATGCTGCATCCCACCCATTCTTATAATTCATCCATATCTAGGTTTGTATATTTGTTACCTATGACACCAAACCATGGGTTTTATAAGTATTATCTCATATGCACACCATGATGTCCCTAGGGAGCAGATGCTACCATGATCCCCATTGTACAGGTTGGGAGACTTGGGAGGTTCTGGGAGGCACAATGACCTTTCTAGGACACAGAACTGGTAAGAATAAGGAGGTTCTGAACCCAGATCTGGCTCCTCAAACCTGGGATCTGGATGCATCCAGGTCTCCCCACGGGCCTGTGATGGTGAAATTTGTGCACAGTTACAGAGATGATGGGGAAGGAGGGAATAGTCAACAGAGAGGACTTTGGGTAAGTCTTCTCAAAGGAGGCCCAGGTACTGGGACCTTGAATAAGTGCCCTCATTTCCTTAGTGAGAGGCCCCAATAGGACTTAGAAGGCAGCCACCCACATTCTAGGGACAACCTGCTATCCAGTTCATTTGGCTGGGGACACTCAAGAGAGCAAGATGTTCTCCTGCTTTATCCCAACATTCTGAGGTTCTGACCCCAGAAAAGCCCAGAGTGAGAACCTTTTCCGTCACTGCAGACTTTGGCTCAGGCCTTATTCCCAATGCCTCTGGCCATTTGGCTGGAGGTACCCAAAGGTAACACAGGGCAGCCCAGGACAGGCCATCCAGGCCTGGCCACAACTGTGAGCCCACCTGGGCAGCCCCATATCCATCCCCCTCACTGTGTGTAGTGGGGAAGTGGGTGGGAAGCAGAGGTTGAGGGTTGGGCCCTTCCCGGGAGGAGCAGGTTGTCAGGGGTTGGACCCCTAGTGGACCTGCTATGCTCATCTCCCAGGCCATGGCTGGCAGGATGGGAAGGTGAGTGCTAGGTGAAGCACACGTCCCTAGATGTGAATCCTGAGCCCTTGACCCTTTATCTCACTTCTTCTCTGCCTGAAGGTCTGTGAAGATGCCCCTCTGTGCCTGATCTAGGGAGCAGAATTTCTAGTGGGGGTGTCCTCCGTGGTGATGGGCAGGCAGGCCCCTGACGCCTCCTGGCTGGGCTGCCAGGCAGTCTGCAGACAGAGCTCCACACAGGAGATGGGTAAGGAGCTGGTCGATGGATTCAACTATTCCGAGTCCCTGAAGAAGGGGCAGGTGCAGCACACCACCAATAACTAACTGCCAGCACTGGTCTGGGGTGAGAGCAGGCCGAGAGGGGTCTCCGCAGCAGTACCACAAGATGACCAGGGCAGGCCGAGAACTCAGTTCCATATATGAGGACTCCCAGGGTCTCTCTTACAGGGCTTTCCCTCTTGAGTGGCCCACAGTCCCACCTCCCAGGAATCTGGGCTCCCACTCCTCTCCCACCTGTAACTTGGTAAGGCTCACATAATTGTAGGAATATCAGAGAAAAGGCTTTTATATTGTTTTCACTTCACACTCGGTCATGAGTATTTTTGCGTGTTGGTTCTGTTCTTGGTTTTTTGACTACCTGTCCCATGTATCCCATGTGAAAATCAGCTCCACTGTCCTTCTAGACCATCAATCCTTGGAAATCTTCAGGTTTAATGGGTGGTTTATGCACAAAAAGGGGTGGGGGAGGGGTTAATCTATTCTATACATTTTTCTGTGACTTGTCATGTCACAGAACATATCACCTTAGCCCACCAGGTGGGGAGCTTCTGCCTCACTTTTTTTCATAATATTCCATAAGGGAGATCTGTTGCCATAGTGATGCAGCCTTTTGATATTGCTGAACCTTGATGTGACTAGATTTTTTTCCCATTTCAGTAGGGTTGCAGGGAACACCTATGTGTGTCCTATTAGATGGTATTAGTTTGCTAGGGTTGCTACAAAAGTACCATAGACTGGGTGGCTTAATCAACAAAAATTAATTTTCTCACAATTCTGAACACTAGAATTCCAAGACCAAGGTGCTGGCAGGGTAGGTGATGGAGTTTGGATGTGTTGTCCCCTCCAAAACTCATGTGGAAATTTGATCCCCAATGTGGCAGTGTTAGAAACTGATTGAGTCATGGGGGCAGATCCCTCATGAATGGATTAATGCTCTCCCTGGGAGAGGGGGGATTAATGAATGGGTTCTTGCTCTATTAGTTCCCGCAAGAGCTGATTGTTTAAAGGACCCTGGCACCTCCTCTCTCTCTCTCTTGCTTCCTCTCGCCATGTGATCTGCTTGTACCTGCCAACTGCCTGCCATTTTCCTCCATGAGTAGAAGCAGCCTGAGGCCCATGCCAGATGCAGCTGTCCCAGAATCATAAGCCAAATAAACCTCTGTTCTTTATAAATTACCCAGTCTCTGGTATTTCTGTTATAGCAACACAAATGGACTAATACAGTTGGTTTCTTCTGAGGCCTCTCTCGTGGCTTTTGGATGGCTGCCTTCTGTCTCTGTGTTCAGATGGCCTTCCCTCTGTGCTTCTCTGCATCCTCATCTCCTCTTCTAATGAGGACAGACTGGATTGGGGCCCACTAGTGAACTCACTTAACATTAATGGCCTCTTTAAAGACCACATCTCCAAATATGGTCACATTCTGAGCTACTGGGAAATCACATGTGAATTTTGGGAAGACACATTCAGCCCATACCATATACTTATCCCCTATAGAAGATAGATTCCAGGTATGAGATTGCTTGTGGAAGGATATGCATATGTAAAATTTTAATAGATGCAGCCATGTTACTTTCCAAAACGGCTATATATTGGTTATGTTGCTAACAACCGTCTCTGATGATGGCTGCTTCCCTGCATCTAGCATGGCACTGGGTGGTATCATTCCTTTAAATTTTTGCCAACCTCAGGGCCGGCCTGTGGCTCACTTGGGAGAGTGTGGTGCTGATAACACCAAGGCCACAGGTTCAGATCACTATGTAGGGATGGCTGGTTGGCTCACTTGGGAGAGCGTGGTGCCAACCTGGTGTCAGGGTGAAAAATGGAATGGTATGGTTCCTTTGCTTTTCAATTCCCCACTGATATGTTTGAGTCGACTGTCAGTTGTTTACTAGCCATTTGAATTCTCTCTTCCCTGAGTGGTCTGCTCAGATCCTTGTTCTTGTGAGGGTCTGTCTCCCACCCTGAAATCTCTAAGCATTTGCACCTTTGCTGGACCTGGAATCCTTATAGCTCTGGCTCTCAAAACCTTTACTGTGAAAAAAGAAAAATAAGTGCCTTGCTTTGAAGTCTAAAGGGTTGTCCTAGGATGGGTGTCTTAGGTTTTTTTTGTGCTGCCATGACAGAATACCACAGACTGGGTAATGTATAATTAACAGAAATTTATTTTTCACAGATCTGGAGGCTGGGAAGTCCAAAGTCAAGGTGCTGGCATCTTGCGAGGGCCTTCTTGCTGTAAGAGAGAGAGCAAGAGGGGGTGAACCCACTCCTGTGATAATGGTATTAATCCATTCATGATATTGGAGCTCTCATGACCTAAACACCTATTAAAGGTCCCACCTCCCAATACTGCCACAATGGCAATTAAATTTCAATATGAGTTTTGGAGGGGACAAACATTCAAATCATAGCAATCGGTCTCCCTATAAACTGTCTCCTGGGACCGGCCCGGTGGCGCACTCGGTAGAGTGCGGCACTTGGGAGCGCAGCAGTGCTCCTGCCGAGGGTTCGGATCCCATATAGAGACCGGTCCGCTCACTGGTTGAGCGCAGTGCGGGCGCGACACCGAGGGTTGCGATCCCGTTGCCAGTCGCGGTACGGGCGTGACACCGAGGGTTGCGATCCCGTTACTGGTCACGAAAAAAGACAAAAAGGAAAAAAAAACTGTCTCCTAACAGGGGAGGGAATGAGATTCCCCTAGGTCCTGCCTTCCATGTCAGGAGCAGACCAAGCCTCAGGTGGCTTAGAGGGAATGTGACGCAGCACTAGCTTTGGATGGCCCTTAGTTCTGACCTGCATGACCTTGAGCAGCTATTTGACATTCTTAAGCCCCTGTTTTCTCATCTTTATAATGGGGAGACTTTTTGAGGACTCCTTGGAATACCATTGTTCATACAGGCTCTTATTAGGGAGGTGCTGTTGTGCCTCAGTTGGCACAGTGCCTTGAAGGTGCTACATGTTTAACCATTCCTTCTGTCCCCCTCCCTTAAACTGTCTTTGTGGATCCTAGAACCTCTCTTGCTGTGGGCAGTCATATCTCTCCTCTTGCACACGTCCGTATGGATTTAGGAGTTCCTGATCTGTGCTCCAGATCCTGGTCCTCCTGGTGATTTACGGTGCAGCCTCTCACTTTGTGTCCCTCATTATTCCTCCCAATGTGAAAATGAGTTGACCTTGAACCTGGGTGAGATCTGCATGATGCAGACCCTCCAGGCAGGCACTCAGGAGAAGCTGGTGGAGTCCCTGGTATCAGCCTTCCAGTGTAGAAACATCTCCTACATCACCACCTTTCTGTGTACCTACTGGGCCTTCACCACCACCCAACATTTTCTGGACCAGATGTTCAATGAGCCTGCCCCTTCCACACCACAGTGGGGACTCTACCACCAACTGGCTGTGTGTCTTAAGAATGTCACTGCACCTCTCTGAGCCTCAGTTATCTCCTCAAAAAAATAGAGTGATAAGAGTATGAACCTCATATGATTACTGAAGGGACTAAGTGGGTTAAGCCACGGCAGGTGCTGACCTGGTGCCTGGCACAGTAGGAAGGGCTTGTAGATGTGCTATGGTTGTTAATTATGTTCTAAACATGATGTAGCTCTCTGCCTCCCCCATCATTGGCCTGTAGCCTTTCTGTATTTGGAAAAACATGGAAAGCAAACTTGGTTTCCCATTTGTGAAGGAGGTCTGAGATTCTATGTATCTGGTCCTTGTCTTTGGTGTAGCCAGAAATGGGATCATTGGGGCTGGCAGAGGAGGCCCAGGCTGACTCAGATATCTGAGAAAGTTCTGGTTGGGGTTTATTCATCCAACAAATATATTAAGCGCCTACTATTTGCAGGCACTTTTCTAGAGAACAAACAAAATTCAAGGAGCAAGGCAGACAGTAATCCCTGGGCCTCAATTATGGTTGGGGAGTCAGACCGTCATACTAGACATCATAAGCAGGTCAGGTCCACAGGACATCAGATCGGATGCCCTCCCGGCCGCCTCTAGGTCTGGATGCATCCTCCCATGATCTGGCAGGAATGGTGGACCAGGTGGTAGTTCCTTCGGAGCGTACTGCACCTCCTCATGGATCACACTTTGAGCTGCACCTCAGGGGTTTGCTGGGACTTAAGACTAGTTATAGGTCTCAAAATAAAGAGGGATGGGTGGGATGGGTCTTGGAGAGAATCAGCATTGTTCATGGTAACTACCTTGGGGGAGGCCATTACTGTTCCCTCAGGCAATGCAGGGTTAATCCCCTCAGACAAAGGCAATGGAGTCTCAGATATGACACCAAAAGCACAAGCAACCCGAGAAAGAATAGATAAATTGGACTTGCTCAAAGCTAAAAACTTTTGCACATCAAAAGACACTATCAAGAAAGTGAAAAGACAACCTACAGATGGAAGGATATATTTGCAAATCATATGTCGAAGAAGGGTCTGGTATCCAGAATATATAAAGAACTCTTACAATTCAATAATAAAAAGATAAGCCGTCCAATCAGGTAATGGACAAAGGACTTGAGTAGATATTTCCCCAGAGAAGATATACATATGGCCAATAAGCACATGAAAAGATGCTCGACATCATTGGTCATCCAAAAAATGCATATTAAAACCATTATGAGATACCACTTCACTCTCGCTGGGATGGCTGTCATAACAAGTCACATAGTGACACGCTTGTACATTCAGAGCCTTCGTACATGTGATGTAAAATGGTGCAGCTGCTTTGAAAAACAATCTGGCAGTTCCTCCAAAAGTTAAACATAGAGTTACTTTTTGACTTATCAATTCTACTCCTAGGTATACACTCAAGAGAAATAAAAATATGCATCCACACAAAAACTTGTCCATGAATGTTCACAGCAGCACTATTGTTCGGCTGCGTAGTAGCCAAAAGGTAGAAAAAGTGGTGCTGGGTTCCTTAGGTCCTTGTGGAGCTGTGCCTCTTGAGACCTCAGGGGTTCCCAGGGTGTGTGTATGGGGTGGGGTGCGGGAGTCCAGGCTCATCTTGGAGTGCCATGTCCACCTTCTCCTGGCACAGCTGAGCAGGGAGCACGTCAAGGCAGAGCCAGAGTGTGAGGCGGACTACAATTTGGAAGACTTTGGGGCTGAAGCTTCTCTAAAAGCAGTGGCATCTCTTCTGTGTTTGGAAAGGCCAAGAGAATGGGGTTAGTGTCCCCATCAGACAGGTGAGGAACTTGGCTCGGGGTCACACAGCAGTGAGGGGCTGGCTGGGGTCTCCCATGTCTGTGGCTTTCTCTGCTTCCTGGCTCTGCCACTGTTTGTGGGCCCTGTCAGGCTGTGCTGGGTGCCCAGTCCCTAACCACCCTCGTATCTACCACCCCTAGCAGGCTCAAGGAGGACCCTGAGGGCAGGCATCAAACCACCTCTAAGATGTGGAGCAGTGAGCTGGGCCGAAGCCAAAGAGGCACAGGCCAGGGGACAGGTCAGGGGGCAGGCAATGCACAGCGGGGACAGGTCAGGTGACAGGCGATGCAGGGCAGAGGACAGGTGATGAGGCCAGTATACCCATGGTATGAAGTGGGAGGGGCCTGGAGGGAGGTACAGTATCCCAGGGCAATGGTGCAGGTGCCTCCTGGTCCGCTGACATCTCTGCTAGTGGCGCCATGTCTCCTAGAGGGGAGGCTGAGGTAACCAAGGAAGACAACAACGCAGGGGACTGGGAAAAGCCTTGTGTCTTTGGACCAGACAGATTTGGCTTTAGCCCAAGCTCTGCTAACTTGCTGGCCATGAGGGATCTTATCTGACGCTTGGGGGAACCTTAGTCCCCATCTCATGAGACTCCTATAGGAATGGGTCGAGGTTTTCCTTCCAGCCCCCAGCTCACACCAACACAGCTGGTGGATGATTCCTCCCCCTAGCCCACCCCAAACAGCTTCTTTGAGCGTGGGGGGGGGGGTCTCGGGTTATCTCACCAGGTGTCCTCCCCACCCAACACCCAGCCCCAGGAGGTCAAGAATGACTGACCGCAGGCTATGTCCCTGTTCTATGCATACTGCCCAGTGATGGGCAGGAGGATGTGACAGGTGCAAAGACTCCCAGAGGCAGAGGAAGAAACAGCACCCCTCATTTTGCTGGGTGCTTTCCCACTTATAAAGCACCCAGGTGCAGTCACTCCAGGCTGTTTTGTGGGGAGCAGACACACCTGGGGGACAGCAGAGCTGGGCTAGAATCACGACTACACCACTCACTGCTAGTTACTTTGGAGATTTCTTCATTTCTCTGAGCTTCGGTTTTCTGATGTACAACATAGCGTCTATGAGGTAACTGCCACCCCCTTCCCAGCAGGACTGAATTTGATAATGGACGTGCAGAGCATGCTGCAGGCTAGAAGGAGCTCTGAGGAAGAGGGTGCGGAGTGGCACAAGGGGCCCTGGCCTTGGATTGGGGAAAACAGAGTGGCGACACTGCCGATGCTGTGCTCATGTCCCCTTGTCTCACCTGCAGCTGGAGGAGCTGTTCTCCAGCAGGCTGACAGCGTGCCCCTGAATATCTCTCCAGCCTGGAGACTCTTTCTGGCTCCCTGGGAGGTACCCATCCTGCAAGCTGGCACAAGCCAGCAGTGTGGGAGTGTTAATGCCCAGGGGCAATCTTCCACAGCAAAGACAGAGCCAGTCCAGGTGGGATGCCAGAGATTGAGCCTGGGCACCCACTGAGGTGGCCAAGCCTTAAGGCCCCATGGGGCTTTTCTCCTCCCAGGCTCCCTTCCCCCATGCCCTCACTCGTGCTTCTTGGGGTCATCTCCAAAACAAACGACTTGCCCCCAAGTCCTAGTCTGCTTTTGGGGAATCCAAAAATTGGCCAAAGTTCTACACTAGCTGTGTAGCTTTGAGCAGGTCATCCTGACCTTCTGATTAGAGCTTCCTTGCCATGGGGGCAAAAGCCTACCTCGTGAGGTCATTAAAAGAGATAAAGCACATGAAAATGTAACAGATGCAAAAGCAAAATGCAAACAGTGAAAAACACCAGGAGTTCATGAAACAAGGAAGGAATCTGAGCAGCCTGTCCACATGACACAGAAAGCTACTGACGAATAAGACCTGCGTGGTTAGGCCACCTGGCAATTGAAGAAGAGAAAATTGACAGAAATGATGGAGGCTAAAAGAGAATGACCTGAGTATCGCAGGATTAAAGAGGCCCTCAGGAAAGTTAAGGGGGCCTAGAAGGTTTTTGCCAAAATGCTATAACTTGGTCAGACAAATTATGTCACAGATACTGATCGATACCAGATTAACTCTTTGTTGGATCTAGAAATCAGCTCATAGTTGCAATTATAACCCACATTTGTTAAATATAAAATATAATTTTCCCATAACTTTTAATTATTTCATTTTAAAAAATGAAGTCAAACATGCCTTTTAGAGGTTATTTCCTTTGAAGTCTCGGTGTCTATTATGAGTAACTGGATTCCTGGAACCCACCATCCCTGCTAACCACATGGACTCCCCTTCCATGTTTGTCTTCCTCATTGGAAATGAGTTGCACGTGGGCAGGTACCACATCATGTTCTGCTCACTGATGAAGCTACACTGCTTGGCAAAGAGCAGAGATGGACTAATGGATGGATAGTAGATATATAGACAGATAGATACAGAAGGAGTCTGTACAAAACAAGCCTTTATTTGGGGTGGGGTGGGGGGTGTCACAAGTACAGGCCCTGGATGGTGTGCAGGGAGCGCCTCCAGCTGTCCTTCCAGCGCTGAGCCTCCTTCACCTGCAACGTGGCGTGGTCCTGGATCTTTTTCATCTCCTCCTCAAATGATGCTAAATATTTCTGGGAGCAAGGTAGTGGGAGGAGGCCACGTGAGGAGGCACCTCTGAACTCTCTTCCCTGGGGGAATCCTGAAACCTGCTGGCAGGTGGCTCCTAACCTACTGTAGGCACTGGCAAGAGTTCCACAAGCCGTTTCTCAAATAACCCAACAGGTAGGTCCAGTTATTTTCCTCATTTTACAGATGGGGAAACTGAGACTCAGAGCCTTGCCTGGGGTCACCCAGCTACAGAGAGGCTGAGCCCTTCAGACCTCAAGCCCTCACCAAACTCAGCAAGCAGAGCCTCCCTCTACCTGGGGCTTAGAGTGGCAGCTGGGGAAGGACTGGCCCTGGGTACCTCAGGCTCTCCCAATACCACGATCGGGCAGGACGAGGTTTCTTCTGGGCCCCAGGACCAAAGGTCCATGGATCTTTAGAGCTGAGAGGTCCCTCAGGTGGTATCTGTGTGCAGCCTCCTCACCAGGCCGGCCCCACAGGGGTCTGACAGGTGCCAGGATCAAATCCTGGCTCTGCCACTCTGTAGTGGCAGAGGGGACAAGTTTCTTTAAGCATCAGTGTCCTCATCAATGAAACAGGGACAATAATTCTACCTTCCTCATAGTGGTGCTAGGAGAATTCAGTGAGATGCCTCTTGTCAAGAACAGAAGAAGCTCCTTGTGAGGACTCAGTAACTGTTAGCTGCTCCTGCTACGTGACCTCCACTGCGAAGATGCTGTTACCATTGCCTCCATACCTGTCTACAATGTTCCCTAGCTCTGACTCTGCTGTCCCTCTGGAAAGCCCTTCTTAACCTCCAGTCTGGGTGGGGTGTCCCTTGGCCGGCCTCCCACAGCACCCGGGCTCACACCCTGACCCACGCTAGCACTGAGACTGGATATGACCTACGAACATCGACTGTCCTGAGTGTTGAGACCTGCAGCTCTGGGGCATACTGATGTGTGTCTTCTGCTCCATGGGTCAAATGTCAGGGTTCCCAGTGGTGGGAAGCACCCCCCTTCCCAAAAAGCAGCCAAACTGAGGCAACCTGCACTCCCCGGGACACACCCATCCCACTCGGCCTCACCAGGTACACAGCATCTCGGGCTTCCACGGCCGCCAGGTGGCCCAGGGTCGTTTTGGTGGTGGTTACTGAGGATGTTTTCTGGAGGAGAATCTTGTTTTGGATGGTGATATCAGTGGGCTTGATTCCTGGCCACTTCCTACAAACAAATGTGTGAGAAAAGTCCTACAGGCTTTGTTTCATCATTCCTAGTCCACCCACCAACCTTACTGGAAAAGCTTAGCAATCATCATGGCTTTAAACATCTCAATTAAAAGAAAAAAATCCTACTGAGCATTCGATGTTATGAACTTCTTGGAGTTCTCTGTTTTGTATTTCCGTACTGTTATGTAATCAGAGTGTACAGAGACTCTCGGGCTGGCCCATTTTTCCTATTATGCTGTAAAGGCCACTGGTGAGAACATAGCTGGGCGAATCACCACTTTGCTGCATCTTGGAGAGTCACATTCTTGAAGCATAGGGACAGGAACTTGACAGCTCCTGTCACACATGACAGACAGCTGGAGTGGTTCACAGTGCCACCTGCAACCCAAGAATGTGCCACCCACTGAGACAGACCTCTCTTTCTTTGTAGCCCCCTTTGGTGGGTCCTTATCCTGTGAACTAATAGTTGTTGGGCTCTTGGTATGTGCCAGGGGCACTCCTCATTTAACTTTCTCTTCCTAATACCAAGTAAGGTAAACTGCCATGCCCATTTCACAGATGAAGAAACTGAGGCTCAGAGCACAACACCTTTCCAAGGTTACCAGGTCTGCCTGACCATTACACTGCACCCCTCCCCAGCAGACACAGCGGTCATGGTGTGTCCTTGCTGCTGTCGGCTAGCTCTCACCTGCTCCCACGCTCTATCAGGGGCTTCTCGCTCTCTTCCTCCAGTGAGAGCCCAGCGAGTTTCCTCCGTATGAGGACTGATGTTTTCTGCTTGGGGGGCTCCATACCTGGCAAGCAAGAGAGAGGTTAGTGACCATGGTCTCACCGACAGCCTGAGATCAAGGGACATTTAGAGAAATGAGGGCTCACTACCCTCCTCCCCACTTGGAGCCTGCAGTGGCAGGCAGAGCCTCCTCCACAGAGAAGCTGAGTGTAGCAGATGTGCAGACGGGATGGTGGCGGTGGCAGTGGCAGGGGGTCATTGCTGGAGGAGTCTGAGGAGTGGTTTGGGTGCTGTTTCCATCTGCAAACCCTGAGCTGGATGCTCTGGTCTTCTCAGCTTCCACGAGTCCCCAAATATGCTTTGTGGGGCCTTCTTTGGCTTATGGTATAGCTCATAGGGGTTCTGAACTAAAAACCTTCCCTGGAAGGTCCCTGGGGACATCTTCAAGATTGTCCCTCAAATGTCCATCTCTCTGACTCAACAATGGATGTGTTTTCTTGGTGGGGAGAAGGGGCTCCCTGCTTAGAGTGAGAGCCAGCAGGAGCTGCCTTGACCTGCACCCTGTCTGCCACAGATGGCTTAGCCAGGCAGCTTGGCTCACAGCCAAGTCACAGAGCCCACCCAGCAGAGGTGGCCTCCTGGGGCCTGGTGCAGGGAGTCTTCCCGGCTCAGCAGTTTCCTGCAAGCCACCACCATTGGCTCCACTGCCATCTCATCTGCTTGTTCTCAACCCCAGTGTCTCCGCAGGCCCTGCTTCCCCAAACGAGGCTTGTCCTTGACAAAGGGACCTCCTGTATCAGAAAGTGGCCACACCTCAAAATGTGTGTACATTTTGACCCAGAAACAGCACTTCTAAGGGTCTGATGCCCCCAAATAGAGATGTATAGATGCGGAAATTCTCTTCAGCACAATTACAAAAGTGAAAAGTTGGAAATGACCCAACATTCAACAGCAGGGGACTAATTACTAAATTACGGTGTGTAGCAACTGAAAATGTGCAGGGGAGGGCACTGACCTGGCCAAGGTCCACCAGAGGGAAATCAGCTTGCAAAAGTGCACTGGCCCTATGATCCTCCCGCCACCGCCCCAACACACATGCAGCCAATGCCCAAAGGGAAAGGGCTGAAAGGATGAATGGCAAGTGAGAGGGCACTGATTTCGGGGTGGAAGGACTATGTTCTTGCTTCTTATTTTACTGTAAAGAACATTTATTGTCTTTGTAATAAAAACTTTTAAAAATAAAAAGAATGTATTTTAATTAGAGATTAGTGGTAAATGGATTACATTTAATGGATGATTTTAATCTTCTTATACTTATAAAAGTAATATGCACATTATAAAAAATTTAAACACTCCTAATGGTGGGAACTAAAAGATTTTAGAGGTCTCTCACAAATCCTACCCAGCAGAGGTGACCATCAGTAGTTTGGTACCTCTCTCTCAGGTTCTGTCTCTCTTGTTCTCTCTGTCTCTCGCTGTCTCTATCTCTAACACAGATTCACTTATTTATTTATTTTTATTATTATTCTTTTTTATTTCCTTTTTGTCTTTTTTTGTGACTGGTAACGGGATCGCAACCCTCGGTGTCGCGCCTGTACCGCGCTCAACCAGTGAGCGGACCGATCTCTATATGGGATCCGAACCCTCAGCGGGAGCGCCGCCGCGCTCCCAAGCGCCGCACTCTACTGAATGTGCCACCAGACCGGCCCCCACAGATTCATTTAAATATGTGAGTATGCATGTTTATATAATTCTTTTTTTTTAATTGTGGCTGGCAAGTACAGGGATCCAAACCCTTGACGTTGGTGTTACAACACTGCACTCTAACCAACTGAGCTAACTGGCCAGTCCCCCATACATGTGATTCTAAACATGGGATCATCGACACGTCCTGTTAGTCAGTTTGTCTTTTCACATAATGGTCCCCCCTCCTGTCTTTGCACGTGAGCACCAGCAGACCTACCAACCCCACTTCAACAGCGACACAGCATTCCCTCGTGGAGCCGCACCATCACTTAACGCCTGCAATCCCTCTATACAGACATTCGTGTTCCCAATTGTTTGCCTTTTCAAACGGTGCTGTGATGAGCACTCTCTAACATATATCTTTGAAAAAGTGTGCAGTATTTCTGTCGGATAAGTTCCTAGGATCAGAACTGCTAGGTCAAAGGTATACACATTCAGAATTTTGACGTGGATTAACAAATCGTGCTCCAGTAGAACAGTATTGATTCACATTCCTCTGGTTGTGCCTCTGTTTCCTGGCATGTTCACCAGGGCTGGTTGTCACCGATCTTAAAAACTTTACCAGGCTCTTGGTGAAAAATGATATCTCAATCATGTTTCTATTTGCATTTTATATCACTGGTGAGGTCAAGCGTCCTTTACAGTTACTGGTGATATGAATTGCTTCTCTTTTGAAGTGTGTTTGCCCTTTGTTTCTTTTTAAAATTTTGACTTGTGAAAGTTCTCTGTACTACAGAGATATTGACCTTTCTCTAGCCCATAGGTTATGAGGAATACTCTTCCACTTTGTGGTTTGTCTCTTCCCATCTTTTGACATTTTTCTATTTTTGTTTTAGCCACAAAGAAGTGCCATCTGTTTCCTCTATGGCTTCTGGCTTTCATGTCATACTTAGAAAAGGTGTCCCTAACCCCAAGAGTACGAAAGTATTTACTATTAGGGTTTTATTTATTGCATATATCTTTGATCCATCTGGCATTTGCCATCTCCATTCCCAACCTACCACTCATCCCCAGGGCCAGGGCACAAGGCTAGTGGTGCCACTTACTTGGAACCTTGATATCGTCAATGGTGACTATTTCATCCAGCTGCAGCAGGAATTTCTCAGTGAAGGCAGCCAAGCTGGCTATGAAAAACTGGCCGTACTTCCTGGTGAATTCCTAGAAGAGACAGGAAGAGCACAGTGCTGCAGGGAGAGGAACTTCTCTCCGAGGCAGGCTGAGGGAGGGGCTGGGTGGACTCTGCAGGAAGGATTTGGGGAGCCAGCTGGGGGGCTGAGGCCAAAGCCATTGTGCCAACTGTGTCTGAGTTAACTGGCATCTGTCCTCTGTCAGGAGGCTTGAGGAGAGGAGATGATTCAGAAATGGCCAAGGGACACACACAGACAATTCGTCAAAGAGGAAATAAATAAAACTAGATGTAAATTGTGAAAAAAAAAAAAAGTTGTCATTGGTAATTTTGTAATTAATTTGGAAATCAAAGAAATGCAAGTTAAAACAGCCAATAATGGCCATTTTCATCTACAAAACCCACCCATCTTCATGCCTGCTTTGGCCAAGGTGCCAGCAGAGGGCACACTCAGCACCACCAGTGCTGACCATTGGGGCCACCTTTCTGTAGGGCAGCGTGGCCCTCAGCACCTGGACGGGGGAGCCAATGGCACCACTGACCTCCAGCTTCTCCCTGTTCATCCCAATCAATTTGTCCAGCTCTTCCTGTCTTTTTTCTTCCACTGTGTGTAGAGACTCCATTTCTTGGAAATATGTGGGGTGTCCAAGATTTGGATGGAGCTTCTGGGCATTTTCATCCTTCAATCAAACAATTCAGAATTCAGTGGGGATTTTGACCCAATCTTGAGGTCAGGATCAAAAAGTCACTGGCCTATATCTTCTGTCAGTTATAGCCACGGCTAAACTGATGTGTCCTCTGACCTGGTTGTGTGAGGGGCCATGGGTGGGCAGAGGAGTGAGTGGCAGAGGGAGGAAGATGGGGACATGGCTGGAGCCGACCCTGAGGGTGAGGGAGAGGGAGAGCTGAGCATCTGCCCCAGCACAATCAGGGCTTTGGTATAATACGAGCAGCAGCATTCATGTCCCACAGCTCCAAGGACAGTGTAGACCATCATTGTTGATCTCAATGACCAAGGCTCCCGTGAACCCAGCAGACCCACCCATTAAATCCAGCAAGGAGTTTACTGAACACCTTCTATGGAGAAGCTGTTGGCTCAGTTCTTATCTCACTAGTGTCTCCTGTCCCTTGGCCCCCATCCAATAATCCTGAGCCTGGTTCATCTCCTTCCCTTGGAGTGGCCCTGCCTCCATTTCTGAACTCCTAGGACCCCTGGTCCTACAGTAGAAGGGCTGGTCCTGGGATCCTCACCTTCCTTTTCTCCAACTCCTTCTGCTTTTCCTCGAACTGTTCCTGCATCTCTTTCATGGAGGAAGAAAACTTTTTCCAGTGGTACTCCTTGAAATTCTCTGTCAGTAACCAACACACCTGGGGCAGCAGCTCCTCAAATCTCCTCATCTGGACCCGTAATTCTGTAGGAATTGGGGGAAGGGGTCCGGGGAGGGGACAGAGTAGAACCAAGCTGCTGAGGTGATCTCTCCAACAAAGGCCCAAAGCAGTTTCCCAGAGGGAAAACCTGTGTCTCTGATGTGGTAATAGCTATTCTATCTGAAGGGGTTCCATGGTCAAACCAGAATAGTTTTCTTGTTTACTGGGTTAAACAAGTTCAAATGGCTTCTCCTCTGTACTTTTCAGACTTCTTGCCCATTTAAAGTGTTGGTTAGAGAGTGGTGCTGATAAAGTGCATTGTGTCTTTCAGCAGTTCTGGCAAGTTCTCATCCACTGTCTCTTCAAATATTGCCTTGACTCTAGTCTCCTTCCTCTCCCTCTCTATCTCCAAATAGCCATATGTGAGACCTATTTTTTTATCCATATCTCTTCACCACTCTCCCATATTTTCATCTCTTTGACTTTCTGTGTTGCACTCTGGAAACTTTCTTTGGATCTACCTCCAGTTCACCAATTCCACCTTTAACTGTGTATAACCTGGTAGTAAAGTCATTGATAGTTTTAAAATTTCAACTCTTAATTTTTCCTTTATACAAATTACATTTAATTCTCATTCATATCTACTTGGTCATTCTAATAGTGTCTTGCCCCTTACTCGTGTTTCCAATTCCCTCTTTTATTTAATAATAATAAGCATATTATTTTATATCCTGGGTCTGATACTTCAATATCTGAAGTCTTTGCTGGTCTCATTCTGCTGCCTTTTGCTCAGGGTGCTTTGTTTCCTTGTATTTTTTGTGGATTTTGTGGTTGCTTTTTGTTTATTACTATGAGCTCTTATTCTGGGCATTTTATTTGTGGGAATCCTTTCGAAGGCTGAGTTGAAGGTGGGTTTTTCTAGAGGGAATTTGTAGTGTCTTTAACAAGTAAGCTTCTGGACACTACCAACTCAAGATCATTTTAAGCTAAAGTATCAATCAGCTGAAGGTCTTTCAGATGACCCACAAAAACAAAATTGAATTCATGTTTAGATAAGTGAATTCAGGTTTAGAAACCATGTAAGGACTGGCTTATAGTTCTGGATTCTCATTGGAGTTTTTTTTCTTCTTCACTCAGTACTGAGGTTTTTGATAAGACAGTTCCCTTCTAGTTGCTGGAGGGAGAGAGAGGGAGGGACTTGGTTTATGTCTCATTCACCTTGTTCTACAGGTGGAGCCCTCTGGGATTCCAGCTTTATGTGGCTTATCTCCTTTTAGACTTCCCACCTTCGTGGTCTGCAGATTTGTCCCCTGATCCCCAGTGCTCTGGAGACCGTGAAAATAGAGGCTCAAGTTCATCTGAAAGTCAGCACGTGCCCATAGGGCAATAACCAGGGTTACTGCTCAATTGATCACTCAGAGTTCCTATTTTCACTAAATATTTGGCTTTTGTGGTTACAGCTGGCTCTTCAATGCATTTAAAATATTTCACCACATAGGGCCAGCCTGTGGCTCACTTGGGAAAGTGTGGTGCTGATAACACCAAGGCCATGGGTTCAGATCCCTAGTGTGGTGCTGACAACACCAAGTCAGGGGTTAAGATCATCTTACCGGTCATCCCTAAATAAACAAAATAAAATAAAATAAAATATTTCACCACAAAAACGTTTTATCCATAGTTTTACATGTTTTCAGTGGGAGAGGTGGACAGGATAGTGGCCTGCCAAACTGCAGGAAATGGAAGTTTCCACTAACGTAAACTGTGAATCTACCAGAGAGGGACATAATCTGCAGCATTTCCCACACCTATCTGATCATGGAACCTTTGTTCGGAGGATGATCATGTAGGATGGAATCCTACAGTGTTCCCTTGGGGGAAGTTCTGAGCTAGAGAAACAAAATGCTGGCTGTAGTTTCAATGCCAGTCATTCAACAACCACAGTAATGAGAGCGTCTGCTGATTATTCCCTGTACGTAACAAGTTTTTGCAAAGGACTTAATCCTCAAAACAGCCTTCATGATGGGTGTTATTATCTCCAGTATATAGACAAGAAAGCTGAGGCTCAGAGAGGTGAGATCACTTGGCCAAGGTCATATGGCTGGGAGGTGGCAGTGCTGGATCACGGCCGCAGGTCTGGCTACCCATGCTGCCTCTGAATCAGTGCAGCAGACCACAGCAAAATGTGCTAGATCCACACAGTGGAATATTATATAGTGATTAAAAAGGAATGAAGTTCTGATACAACCTACAACATGCACAAACCTTGAAAACAGTATGCAAAATGCAAGAAGCTAGTCACAAAAGACCACATACGATATGACTCCATGCACATGAAAGTACAGAATAAGGAAGTCTATAGAAACAAAGTAGATCAGTGGTTGCTTAGGGCTGGGGAGGGGATGAGGGATGGGGGCTTAAAAATTGATGGGGGTGAGGACTGCACAAAACCATCGAATTGTACACTTCATGAATTGTGTGGTGTGCAAATATCCCAGTAAAGCTGGCAAAAACTTCCGTGGAAGAAACAAAATATTTTTAGTGGTATCAATTACCATATTTCTCAAGAAAAGTCAACTTTTTTCCCCATTGTTTTTTCTCCCCAGTTAAATTTTATCATTATTTTTATCAAATTCTAGGAGGTTGGCTTTTCACAAGAGGCTCCTCTGCCTCCCCAGTGACCTGTAAGTAAGGACAACAGGATCCAGGCAGTAAGGCCAAGTGTGGTCACGGCTTCAGGCCACGCTGTGTCCCCCCTGCCCACCGGTGGCCTGCACCCACCCATGAGGCAGGAGTTGTGGTACTCGTCTGTCTGGCTCTGGTACTCCAGGATCTTCTTGCCGACGTTCTCAGCGCACTGGTCAAAGGTTTCATACATGCAGTCAGGCCTGGTGACGGGGTGCTTCTCTTTGCGGTAAAAATCCTGCCAGAGAGGGTTGACTGTTTGTGGGTGAGAACTCTCCCCATGGGATGCTGGCCCTTGCTCCTGGGATCCACCAGCCCACTCTTGTCTCCACACATCCTAGCCTTGCTCGTACCACCCCCGATGCTGGGGACACTCATCCTCCCCGTCTGCCCTTGCTACCTCCATCCATATCCCAGAGCCCACCTCGTGTGACCCAAGGCCATGGCTGGCCCTTGTTATTTTTTGAGTGAATAAACGGCAAAATCCTGTTTATCTTTCAAGACACAAATCCGTGGAATCTCAAATTGGTGACCAGGTTGGGAGCTTATAGGTATCACCAAGCTGGGTAAAGGCCAGAAAGGTGAATGAGCTGGAGCCTCTGCCCTGCAGGACTCCCAGCCCAGTGGCCGGCAGACAGGAGAGACTGTACATGCACCACTGTGTGGGTATGCCAGGTGCCCACCCCCACAGCCCCAAGTGGCCATGATCAGCAGACTGCAGAAGGCAGAAGCAGCTGGGGATGTGCTTCCAGGGTGGGCACAGGCCTGTGGGTGGTGGTCCTCACCTCCATGACAGTCAGCAGGTGGTCATTGCTCTCCCAGAGGAGGCTCAGGACGATCCCTTTAAAGTCCCTGCAACACACAGAAGGCAGATCCTGACGAGCTTGTCTAGACCCACCAATGCAGTTAAAACCAAATGGACAGAACTTTCTGAATGTCCTATTTTGACCTTATCACTCCTTGTAATTACTCACTACTGCCCCAGGACCTTTGCGCATTCTGATTCTCTCCAAAAAAGCTGGTAACTTTCCTCTTGGTTGCATTTGTTCTTGCTCTTCCTCAGATCCAGTTCCTGGCCACCTGGTTCTGATGCTCTCAGAGGGCCCTTCAGCACTACTGCACTCTAACCAGGTGGATTTGGGATTGATTTGTGTGACTGGCTGACAAACCTCCAGCTCTCCCAGCAGACTGTAAAGTATACCACGTGTTTAAAATATTAATTGGGAGGCCATTAGGCCTCCAGAGCCTGGGTTCCTACATAAGCAACCTGAAACCCAACTCAGAGTGAATGGTCACAGTCTAGGAAAACCAAATTCAAGCTTAACCAATCAGAAATAGCCAATTAACCTCCAGTAGGGACTTGCCATTTTAACTAATCAAATATTTTCTTTGTCTTGCATCTGTGAACACCTTATAAAAGTTTTCCCCTGGTTCCCCCAGTGGAGACCTGAACTGCTGGCAGTCTGGCACCATCCAATTCATGCGTCGCTGTCTGCTCAGATAAACTCACTAAAATTTTAACGGGCTGAAGTTTATCTTTTAACACAGGACATGGACTGTGTGTGTCTGTCTTTGTTCACCATGGAATCCCCAGCCCCAGTGCAGTGCCTGCACCCATCAGTGCCTGCACCCATCAGTGCCTCAATATTGGCTGAAAGAATAAAGAATAATTACTTATGAATGGTAATCAAACGAACAGGGCTTCACGTAGGACCAAACATCCGCTTGCTAAGCCTGGCCTTTAGGCCCACTGCACACACTCCAGGAGTTTATTAAGCAACTTTCCACAGACCCAGTTGATGTTCCCATCCAGTTAGGTCAACTGTTTTGAAAGCAAGAGCGAGATAAAGGACAGATGCATGGGAACTATGTGCAGCTACAGGACACTTCATTTTTCACAATCTGTATAAAGGGTCTCAGTGACTGTTGTAGATATACTTTATTGTTTTCCAGTTTCTAAAGTATATGTATACAGTTCACTGTATCTTTCATTTTGAAATTCAATCATCATAATTAAGAAATATACTAAAAAACAAAGGAAAGACGAATACCGAAAATTGAGTGTATTTCCTCCTGCTAATTTTAAAATCGGTCATAGTTAGGTTTATGTATATTTCACATTCTACTCTGCTCACTTATTAAAATTTAAGTGTTCCCATTATTGGGACATTTTAAATGGCTGTGGAACACCATCCAGTATATAAATGCCACAGTTTATAATCCCCTGATTTGAGGCTTTTAGGTTTTTTTCCATTTTTAACTGGTACAAAAAGTATTGCACAGAATACCTTTGTGCAAGAAATTTTTTTCTTTGTGGTGGGGTGATTTCTTTGGGAGAGAGACCTGAAGAGTTGCAAAAAGGCATGATATTATGGTTTTCACTAGACCTTGCCAAACTGCTTTCTGGAAAAATAATGTGCTGTTGACCTCCCAATCTCATTGCAAGGGAGGGACCATCACTACCCTTCTTCCCTAAACTGTCAGCTTCCAGGAAAATTCATTTATGTATTGGTTAATCTCAGGTGAAATATGGAAAGGACCTGCTCCCTTTCATTTTTTTGCATCCTAGTGAGGCTGTTTCTCTCAGGTGCTTATTCCTAATTGTGTTTCCTCCTTTGGGCATAGTCTCTTCAAAGTCTCCCCTCTCCTGAGTTCTTGAGCTATTTGCTAGGGTGAGGTAATTATTTATTTGCCAATCTTTTTTTATTTTTTATTTTTTTGCGAATTTCCCATCTTTGGAGATTACTACTAGTACTTTTCAGGGTGACAATTCTGTATTAGTGAAGGGAGCCCAGCTTGGGACATGTGGGAACTTGCTGGCTTTTTCCCACATCTCAAAGAGGAGGGTTCTCTTGTACCCACTGTGTAGATGGGAAGACTGAGGCTTGGAGAGAAGCCACTTCGCCAGGATCCCAATGTTGGGATACAAACAGGATTGGTTTGATTCTATTTTTGGAGAAATTAACCACTGTGCAATGCCAGAAAATTCTCTCGCTTTTCAGAGATTTGATAAATGCTAATTAATTTATTTTTGTTTAGTCTATGATTTTCTTTTAATCACTAAAAAACTGGTGCATTTATACTATGGAATACTATTCAGTCATAGAAAGGAATGAACTATTGATACACAGGACGACTTGGGTGGGTCTCAAGGGCGTTATGCTGAGTACAAAAAACCAGTCTGAAAAGGTCATATACTGTTTGAGTCCATGTATATGACATTCTTCAAGTGACAAAATTATAGGGATGGAGGAGAGATTAGTGGCTGTTCAGGTTTAGGCATGGTAAGGGGAAGGAGGTGGGGTGGCATATGAAGGGGTAGCAGGAAGGAGATCTTTGTGGGGCTGGAACAGTTCTGTATCTTGACTATGGTGGTGGTTGTAGGAATCTACACGTGGGATAAAATGACACAGAACTATCAACAACAGAAAAGTCAAGGTTTTAATGGTGTGGGAATTGTCTTTTGGTGTGTGGGATGAGGGAACATCTAGCCGCTGATTTGCAGGCTACTCCTGGGCCACCTGATGTAACAGCCACCCTTTTCTGCAGGGTTCACAAGCCCCACATGCTAAGACCCCTGGTGTGAAAGGGCTGATGAGAAGAGAATGCTATACTGGGGGGGTTCCCTGATTAGAAGAAGTAGGCTTGACTTTCTCTGAGGGCTTTTAGTTTTCTGACTTGAAATTTTGCTTGTTTGCTTGAAATGAAACCAAACTAAATGGACCAGATTTTTTGTTTTTATTTTATTTTTTAGAATTTTTATTATTTTATTTTTTATATTTTCATATTCAGAAAACCATACATTTTGTTTTAATCACTGAAATTACGATATAGGAAAAGAGAAATGGGGGGTGGAGAAGAGTGTTGAAAAAACTACAAAAACCCTCCAGACCTCAAAGGGGTCTACTGCCCTGCCACAAAATGCTCAGTTTGGAAAATGTGAAATTTTGGTGAAAATGTCTCTCGACAAATTTAAGTGAAATGGGCTGAGGCACACTGACCTTGCCCCTTAACGTCCCCTCCCTACCCCTGCTCCTCCTCTTCTTTATCGGCCTCTCCATCCCCTTTCTTATGTTGCCCCTCTGCTGAGTCAGATTTGGCTGAAACAATAGGTTAAATGGAGTTAAAGGGAAAGGTATTGTCACTTACTTGGCCGAAGGAGGAGGTTTGTCCCCGAGCACCTGGTACTTTCTGTCCATTTTGTTCGGCTTGGAATGCCGTGTGATGCTGTGGGACAAAGGTGGGTCACTGCTCTGGAGGCTAGGGACAGACACGAGGTGGGTTGCTGGGGGCCCTGGGGGCACTGGGCCTGCCCAAGGGGCAACCCGCCTTCCATTTCTGGGTCTGAGCCCTTCTAGATGCTTCCTGACTCCTCAACAGTTCTGAAGACAATCTTATCATGGGGGAAACCTATACAGCTAAAATCCCGCCAAGGCCACTGAGAGAGGGCATCCTCGCTTCCCTGTACTGAGGACCCAAAGAAAACCATGTTGCCAGATTTATCAAGTAACAATACAGCATGCCCAGGTAAACTTGAATTTCATAAAAGCAAACAGTAATTTTTGGTGTAAGTATGTCCCATGCAACATTTGGGATATACTTGTACTAAAACTTTAGGTGTTGTTGATCTGAAATTCCAATTTAACTGGGCATCCTCTTTTTTATGTGCCAGCTCTAGTGACATGAACTTCATTTTATAACTTCTGAGAGAGTGATTATATGAACAGATGATGGCTGGAACATATATATAAAAAATAAAACTTGGACCCACAACCTGCAGCAACCTGCCCAGGGGACCAACCTCCTTATCTACAATAAATAGCCCAGGAAGCCAGCCTGCTATAAGCCAGACTTGCAGCAAGTCAGATGGTTATCTCTGGCAACAGTCCAGGAAGCTGAATGATATCTCCTGTAATGATAGGCCCCAAATAGCCAGGACTTGATTAATAACTGACAGCTTTCCTAATTTTTGTCCCCATTTTCAACTTAGGACAAACCAGAGAAAACCAAATATGCACCCTAACCAATCCCATAGGATGCCCTGCTTCTAGTCGGTTACCTCCAGCTTCTCGTGCCAACAGCCTCTGATCGGGACCCACCTGGGGAGGATGTGCAAAGCCCCCCACTCCTCTGCCTGCCCTTGAGTCTCTGCTGAAATGCTTTATGGTGGCTGATTCCCTGCTATAGCCGGCTGCGAGTCAATAGGCTTGGCTCTTCTCGCTTGGTTGGCCATTGTTTCTTTCCACATTCCAGACAGCATGCATGTTCAAAAAGACCTTCTGGCAGTAAAGGCAAAGTGGGGATTCCTCTCACTTTCTCAAAACCAGGAATTAAACCACGTCAACCAGGGAAGATCCAGAAGGTCTGCTCAGCCCTGTGGCTTCTGTTATCCACCTTCCATAAAATCTGTGTGAGGAGGGTGCGGTGAAAGCCTTAGCCTAATGACCCTGACAGGGCTTAGTGGGTAGAGTGAATGACCAGGGCACCCAAGGCCCAGGAGTACTCTGCAGCTCTATGACATCCCACCATGTGTGAGGAGGGTGCGGTGAAAGCCTTAGCCTAATGACCCTGACAGGGCTTAGTGGGCAGAGTGAATGACCAGGGCACCCAAGGCCCAGGAGTACTCTGCAGCTCTATGACATCCCACCAGGAAGGCCCTCTGCTCCGTGGCTCCAACTGTCCCTCTTTCTATCCATGACCACGTGTGGGGGGAGGTAGTGAGGCTGGAATCCACCTGCTATCACCATGGACAATCACTGAACTCCCAGACACACTCTCCAGGTGGAGGCCTGCATGAGCCATGTCCCTCAGCAGGATGAGCTCAAAGCTGACGAAAGCCGCTTCAGAGCTACCCACTCACTGGGTCCCATGGCATCTGTGAGCACAGGTGGCAGGTACTGAGGACAGAGTCCGGGAAACCAACGGGGTTGTCTCTGGCCTTTGAGGCAACAGGCTGGGGGTCTGGGAGGGGGAGATTCNTGGAATTTCTATTTTTGTCAGCTTTTCGGATCAGATACCCTGACAGACCCAACTGAAACGAATAACAGTCAAAGTAAAAATAGTTTTCTTGGAGCTGCGTAAAGGTAAGAATTCTGCAGAGTCCCCAGATGAAGTGAAGCTGGAAGGTCCCTTGGAATGTGGGTGGCTGCCAAAACTGGCTCTTGCCCAGGAGACTTTGAGTTTCAGCCTTGAGAGCTGCACAGGGTGAGGGCACAGCACAGAGCTGGACCCAGAGGATGACACTTTCAGTATGAGATTGAGTGAGAAATGAACCCACCAGATACCAGGACACTGGCCTGTCTAGATCAGAGGGCAGGGAGGAAAGAGAGCTATCTCCCNCTCTGCTCCGTGGCTCCAACTGTCCCTCTTTCTATCCATGACCACGTGTGGGGGGAGGTAGCGAGGCTGGAATCCACCTGCTATCACCATGGACAATCACTGAACTCCCAGACACACTCTCCAGGTGGAGGCCTGCATGAGCCACGTCCCTCAGCAGGATGAGCTCAAAGCTGACGAAAGCCGCTTCAGAGCTACCCACTCACTGGGACCCATGGCATCTGTGAGCACAGGTGGCAGGTACTGAGGACAGAGTCCGGGAGACCAACGGGGTTGTCTCTGGCCTTTGAGGCAACAGGCTGGGGGTCTGGGAGGGGGAGATTCCTACCTCCCTGCCGATGTGGCGCTGGTGCTGGGCAAGGCCTTCTTCACAGAGTTTTCTGCCCGGCACCGATATCGCTTGAAGCCTTTGGGTGACGAGTGCCCAGAACAAGAGCAGAGGACAGGAGGTGAGGATGGGCCACACAGTGCCACCAGCTTCCCCACCACCGGTTGCCCCAAGACCCTCAGACCTGCTTGCCCCTACCTGTCTGGGACTGATCTTTGTCACACTGCTGGGCTGACCATTTTATGCTGGAAAATCTGACAGCAAAGGAAAGGATGTGAACATTTCCACATTGACCACGAGGACAGCCTGAGCTGTCCAGTTAGTCCTCAACACCATGTGGGTCAGTCCTATCTGAGCCCCATTTCAGATGAGTAACTGAAGCTCTGAGAGGGGAAGCCCCTTGCCCGAGGTCACAGGCTGTCAGGGGTGGGCTCACCTGGAAATCTCAGTATGTGAGACCCCAAAGCCAGTCCCTGAAGGTCCAGGGCCCCCTTGTGCACCCCAGGCACTCACTGCAGGATCTTCTTGACCACCTCCACGGCTGGGTCTTCAGTCATGGGTTTCCCCATGCGACTCGGCTGGGCGAAGGACTCAGGGGTGACTGGGTCTGTCTTGGCCTCTTCTTCAAGGGCTTCTGAAGTTACCAGGATGTCACTTTCTACATCCACATCAGTCAAAACATTGTCTTGCTGGCCAGAGAGAAAGGCTGAGTGTGGGGACCAGCCCGGGTGCCGGGAGGCAGCAGGCTGGGTTGACAGTCCATCCCCATCTCATCCAAGCGGTGTGGCTGGGGCAAGCTGCCTCGCCTCTGTGAGCCTCTGCTTTCTCTTCCATAAAATGTCAATGGTCATAACTCCTTAGAGGGCTGTCCACTCATTCCTTAATTCATTCATGCCTTCAAAAATGTTTCCTGAGTGCTGCTCTCTACAAGGAGACAGCTAGAGACACAGGGGTGGAGAGGCCACACGTGACTGCTGCCCTCATAGAGCTCACAGTCCGCTCAGAGAAGAGACAGACATTTAAGGCATACTTATATAAATAAAGGCTTTGTCAAAAGTGAGACCAGTGCTATGAAGGAAAAGTCTCAGCATCTTCTACGACCCGTAGGGCAGCATTCACGTGTCCAGGTGGTGTTTCTGACCGAATGGACCAGGGGCTGAATGAATGCGAGGCTGAGTGAGTGGCCAACTGCCCCAGCAGCAGGACCTTAGACAAAGGTGGGATTGGTGCCGCAGGGAGCACTTAGTTGACTGTTCCCTGTTCTGAGTCTCCTCTCCCCCTGCCTGTTTGCACACAGTGCTCTAATGGAGGCCTCACCATGTGGTCTGTGGGCACATGGGGAAGGGAGGTGCTACAGCAGCAGGAGACCCCAACCCAGGCCAGGGGGTAAGACAAGGCTTAGGGGAAGTGACGTCTAAGTGGGGCAAGAGGGAAGAAAAGGTGTGGAGGACAGACCACGGAGGCTGCCTGTGTGTCCCATTAAAGAGTTTGGACTTCACCCTGAGTCCGGGGGAGTGATGTGGTAAGATGGCTTTTTCTCACATCTGGTCTGACTGTGACTCAGAGAATGTACCATGGGGAGATGTGAGGACATGGGCAGTCAGGTGGGCAAGAGACGGGGGGCTTGGATGACATGGTAGGGATGCCATGGGGAGAAGCTGGTGGCTGCTCCTGGGTGCAGGTGGGAAGGAAGAGGCTGGGAGGTGAGGCTGGCCTGAGAGCCCGTGGATGGGGTGAGCTGACAGAGGGGAGCAGGAGGAGCCAGGAGGTGAGGCTCTTCTAAGAGACCAATACAGAGAAGTGGCCCATTTGGGATTTGAATTGAGGTCTGACCTGCCAGCCTGGCATCCAGCAGAGGCCTGGAGTCCCCTCTTCCCTCAGGCTCTGCTGAGCCCCTCCTGGGAGCCCAGACAACAGCTCACCCACCCTTCCCCACCTCCCCATCCCGTTCCTTACAGTAAAGACCACTTGAGTCTCGGCCACCATGTCCAGCCTGCAGTTGAGGTACTGAATCCTCTGGCTTAG
>NW_007734743.1:53567-58280 GCF_000696425.1 Galeopterus variegatus | reverse complement strand
GACCAATACAGAGAAGTGGCCCATTTGGGATTTGAATTGAGGTCTGACCTGCCAGCCTGGCATCCAGCAGAGGCCTGGAGTCCCCTCTTCCCTCAGGCTCTGCTGAGCCCCTCCTGGGAGCCCAGACAACAGCTCACCCACCCTTCCCCACCTCCCCATCCCGTTCCTTACAGTAAAGACCACTTGAGTCTCGGCCACCATGTCCAGCCTGCAGTTGAGGTACTGAATCCTCTGGCTTAGTTTTTCTTTCCAGGTTCGGACAACGCCAAGGAGGTCTTCTGCGGTCCCCATCTAGTGAGAACACAGAGAACGAAAGCCCTGGGGAAGCAGCCTGCGGGAGAGCCGGCAGATTCCTCCAAAACTGCAGCAACTAGGGCTGGTCTGAGGAGGACGCTCTTGGTTCCATGGAGCCCCCTCACTCACAGGGAGGGCCCTGGGGGTGGGGAATGCTGCGCCAGACCTTAGGCGGCTGCACTGCGGCAGCAGATCCTTCACTGAGGGGGGCATCGGAGTTCTGTTGCCGGGTCTATGGGTTCAACTCCAGGCTAATAACTTGAACTTACCTGAGTGTCTTACAGATGGGGACACAGAATGTTCCCTAGGATCTCCTCTAGCTCTAACATTTGGCCCAGGTGGTGAGGGTGTGTATCTCACACCCTCAGGTGCCCAAGGAGGGCAATGTGGTCATCTCCATGGCAAATTCTAACAAGCAGCCCCTTTGAGCAGCACCCACAGGTGTGCAGGGATGCAACCACGAGGATCTTCACCCTCACCGCAGACCAAAGGCATCACTACCATCTCCATTACATCGCTACTGTCAAACCAGTCTCCTCCATCAACACACGAACACCTGCCACCCAGGCTCACACTCTCCCCATCCAGCCAGGAGGCTGGGCAAGCCCGTGGCACCACCCAAAACCCTGAAGAGAGAGTACAGAGCAGGGGTTGGGAGCTGAGGAAAAGTGAGAGACTAAATGTTTCTGCTCTGGAGAGGCAGAGCTTGCCCTAAAGGGCCTGTTGAAGAGTCACAGCAGATTCATCTAGTTTTCCCTTGCTCCCCAGTGGGTGGGCTCATCAAGGCAACCAGGTGAGTCACGGGAGCCACCTTTCCTCCACGCATCCACACTGCAGTGCGAGTTAACTTGGCGGGTGTGTGGACGCACGTGACGAATATACATCACAGGGTTTAGAGTGTTTCTATAGAAAATGAGCATAGTGGGAGGGACATTTAATCTGCACTCTATGCTTTGTGGATGTTTGAACAATCCTCAAGACTCTTGCATTGCTAAACAAGAAAAAGCAACAAAGATAGAAAAATAAATGTCCTCTCGGTGCTAATAGCAACAGACCCGCAACTCAGTGTCACCGAAGTAGAAGAGAAAAAGCAGAGAACGGGGAGGAGGAAGCTTCCCCCACAAGAACCCTCAGGCAGGTGCCCTGCTCTGGGGACTCCTGGTTGAACAGTTGAGGAAAGGATCCTTGGTGTGGCCAGGGCACTGTGGAATGGGGGACAGAGATGTGCGCTTGTGGCAGAAAACTAAGCATGTAGACCTCCAGGAACCTGCTCTACAGGTCAGGGTTCTGGCGGGCGCTCAGAACCACACTCCTCCCAAACTTGCTCCAATTCTGACTTCTCACAGTTTAGACACAGAAAACCAGTTTATGTGCTGTGATCAAAAGGAACCAGTGAAAAGTCAAGTGGAAAGTGGTTGTTGAGGGGGCAGCGCTCTGCTTCTGTCATTCATCCGGACTGAGTGCTCCCACACCAGGGACGCCTGGTGACATTACAGGGGTGCGAGGCCAGATGAAGCTGGGGTCAGGGCCACCTTGCTGCATTCCACATGCTTGCCTGGGAGGCGGTGGGGTTAGGGACGGGCTGGTTTCTCGTCTCTTTCTTCTTTCATTCCATTGGCTAAAACGGGTTAAGTAGGAAGGCTCAGAGACCTCCCTGTGCTGGAGAAATCCTGTATGCAGATGTAAGTTTATTTCAAGTTTATGATTCTAGCATGACACGTAGAATTTACTGAGCACTTACTGTTTTATCTCCCTTTGAGTTGCAACAAGCTTCTATTTTGCGTTGAAGCTGTGCCAGAGAAGAATTTAATCCATCTGTTTGCAAGTTGGATTTTGTCACCTAGAAAACCAGAGTTCTGAGATTTTGTTTCTAGAATATGTATTGTGATCAGGAAAATGTTTGACAAAACTTATTATCTGAGAAATTGATTAAGCACAGAAAAACATGAAATCAGGAAAAAATGCAAGGTTTGACCAGAAACTAGATCAATACAAATTTAAAAGATTTTTTTCCTATCAAATAGGTAAGAGATAAATTTAGTGTGGTGAGGGAGCTGGGAGAAGGACAGTCTCCTGCTCTGGTGTTGTGGGGCCAGGTCTGTAACATCCACCTGGAAAGCAGGAAGGGCCTGAGAACGTCCTGGCTCAGACCCAGATCCCAGCTCTCAGGAGACACTGAAGGATGCAGTCAGATACTGTGCACATGCACTTCTCATAGCACTGTGGGTCAGGAGAAGTGAAATCCACCAAATTTTCCTCCAAAAAGGAATGCTTAAGTAAAAATAGCAACATATCCATTAGAGGGAAGCCATCAAAACTGTTTTTGAAGAATCTTTAAAGATTATACTGATGATAAAATCGTATAAGTGGCAAGAGGCCAATTTTGATATATCCTCATCTTTTTGTGTGTAGAAAAAAGCTTAAAAATAAGNATTGAAGCTGTGCCAGAGAAGAATTTAATCCATCTGTTTGCAAGTTGGATTTTGTCACCTAGAAAACCAGAGTTCTGAGATGTTGTTTCTAGAATATGTATTGTGATCAGGAAAATGTTTGACAAAACTTATTATCTGAGAAATTGATTAAGCACAGAAAAAATGAAATCAGGAAAAAATGCAAAGTTTGACCAGAAACTAGATCAATACAAATTAAAAAGATTGTTTTCCTATCAAATAGGTAAGAGATAAATTTAGTGTGGTGAGGGAGCTGGGAGAAGGACAGTCTCCTGCTCTGGTGTTGTGGGGCCAGGTCTGTAACATCCACCTGGAAAGCAGGAAGGGCCTGAGAACGTCCTGGCTCAGACCCAGATCCCAGCTCTCAGGAGACACTGAAGGATGCAGTCAGATACTGTGCACATGCACTTCTCATAGCACTGTGGGTCAGGAGAAGTGAAATCCACCAAATTTTCCTCCAAAAAGGAATGCTTAAGTAAAAATAGCAACATATCCATTAGAGGGAAGCCATCAAAACTGTTTTTGAAGAATCTTTAAAGATTATACTGATGATAAAATCGTATAAGTGGCAAGAGGCCAATTTTGATATATCCTCATCTTTTTGTGTGTAGAAAAAAGCTTAAAAATAAGTCGAATCTTAAACAGGGGTTATGACTATGTGGTAGAATTATGAACTATCTCCTTTCTGTATTTGCTCTATATTTCCAATATTGTCCATGATGGAAATGTATTTTGCTTATCGTAGGAGATATACATGTAAAAATGCAACACGTATACACTGTGAACAGGCCCCAAATATCAGCTCAGAAAAAGGAATCTGTGCCAGCACCATGTGGAGGCCCATTAGAAATGTACTCCTTAAACAAGGGGTGGGGTGATGTGGCCTGGAACCCTGGGCTCTGCTCCCTGAAGCTGCCCCTTCCTCCCCCCCACAGGTCTTCTGGGACCTCTGTCAAAGCCTGCCTTTATTGAGGATTCACTATGCACCAGAGGCTGTGTCAAGAGCTGAGCACACATTAGCTCATTTATTGGTGCCACGACCAACTTTATGAGTTGCTTTTAGGACTCCCATTTCACAGGTGAGTGAATTAAATGCTTTCCGGGGCCACAGGGGCAGGAGCCTGGGATGGGAGTCAGCAAACCTTTCTGTTATTGGAATACATCTGCCACTCCCAGGAGACAGGTCCATCCGCCTCAGCTCTGCGTGTCCTAGCCCAGTGGGTCCTCAAATGCTGTTCCCTGAATGGTGCCCTGACCTATGTAATGGCCTAGGCCCTTCATTTCCAGTGCAACCCTAGTCCCACCCATCCCACTGCCACTTAACTCTGGAATCAGAACATGTCCAGGCCACCACTCTCTCCGCCTCATCCCCTCACCCCTGCCACACTCCTCTCTCCACACCTCCAGCCTTTCTGTAGCCAGCAGCCAGAGGGCTCTCCTCAAAAGTGGCCCTGAGCACACGGCCCTGCCAGAATGCTTCCCTCGTCCCCAACACCTGACCAAGGCCCCGCTGACCTGCCTGCACCTCTCCAGCCTCAGCTCGCCACCCCTCTCCCTCACCCTCTCACTCCTCTTGGCTCCAGCTCCCTGGATTTTTTCCATCAATTCTCCAGGGCCCTCTGCTTCCCACCCCATGCCTGGCTGGCTCCTACTGCTCCCTCAAGCCTCGGGAAGCCCCGCTTACCCAGCCCAAGTTAAATCCTCTCCTCCTACCCCCACACGCCCCACACGGCCCTCTTCCCCTTTTGTCGCACAGATGGCCAGTTCATGGTCAAGGCCATAATCTCTGGTATCAGTTAGACTTGAGTTTCTACATTTTGGCTCCACCATTTAAAAGCTCTGTATTCCTGCCTGTCACTGAGTTACTCTGTGCCTCCGTTTCTTTATCTCTGAAATGGAGATTAAAAACAGTACTTGCCTGGGCCGGCCCGGTGGCGCACTGGATAGTGCGCGGCTTGGGAAGCGCGGG
>NW_007734743.1:51958-52998 GCF_000696425.1 Galeopterus variegatus | reverse complement strand
TGCCCAGGAGACTTTGAGTTTCAGCCTTGAGAGCTGCACAGGGTGAGGGCACAGCACAGAGCTGGACCCAGAGGATGACACTTTCAGTATGAGATTGAGTGAGAAATGAACCCACCAGATACCAGGACACTGGCCTGTCTAGATCAGAGGGCAGGGAGGAAAGAGAGCTATCTCCCCCCTGAGAATCTGTAACCACCAACTGGACTTCATATATACTTACAAACTGAATTCACGTCTCTAGAGTAATAAAAAAAACCTCAAGCAGAAAATTTTAATTGGTCCTAGGTGGTAGTGCCCCTCAGCTGCCCAGCAGAAATAAATAAGAATTCTCTCTGAAAAATGCAATGTAAAGTCCAGGCCTCAAAGAATGCCACAGATAGAATCCTAAGGAAAATGAGTGACTCATAGTGAAAAAAAAAATCACAAGGAAACAAGAGACCATGAACGAGAACCTGTAAAATAACAGAGAACAGAAACAGAACACACCACCCCCCATACCTCAGATGTTGGAATTATCAGACATAGACTATAAAATAACTAAGTTAAAGATGTTTATACTACTCAGCCATAAAAAAGAATGAANCTTGGGGTCTCCCTTTAGAGACAACATTCTATAACCGGCCTGGGATTGCCTGGAGGACAGGGCTGAGCTTCCCCACCTGGTCCAGGTAGTCATTTTCCATCTTCTCCATATCGGTCATGATTAAACTTTCAACAGACTCTATCTGGGCAGCTTCCTTCTCCAGTCGATGGCACAATGAGTCAATTTCTGCAAGAGAAAAGTTGCCTCCCTCCGAAAACAGTCTGAAAATAATTGGGGAGAAATAAAAGCCACCAATCAGACTTGAAAGTTCCCACCCATCCCAAAGACTTCGGTTAACACACACTCTTAATCTAGGACTTAGGTTAAAAATACAAGATGATGGAAAATGAGTTCAGGAAGCTCAAGTACAGCAGCAGGGATTAAAAACTGGTGGTGTGGAATTTCTATTTTTGTCAGCTTTTCGGATCAGATACCCTGACAGACCCAACTGAAACGA
>NW_007734743.1:49282-50061 GCF_000696425.1 Galeopterus variegatus | reverse complement strand
GGGACCAATAAATGCAGAAAAGAGCTTTCTCTGAAGGTCCCCTATATTCCTAAAAGCCAGATCCTCAGAAGATATTCAAGTGTTGTGAATCCCTTCCCTAGATTTCTCATTAGCTGGAGGAAATCGAGGCATACTGCGGGAAGGAACCCTAGAATTGACACTACACCCAGAGCCCAGACGAACTTTGTCCCAGGCTATGGTCTGTTCTTCCAGCCCATTCATCTCCACTAAAAATCATTTACTCTTCCTCTAAAATTGCCTACGTCACCCACTTTCCTCTCTCCTAGGAAGAGGGTATTTGAGTTTCAATCCTCTGGTCCTTCTTTGAGTTTCACACCTTCTGTGGCTCCTGTGCACCCGCACATTAACACATTTTTATGCCTTTTCTCCTGTTAATCTGCCTATGGTCAGTTTGTTTTATGGACTCAAATTATTGAACCTTCAAGAGGTGGAAAGAAAGTTCCTTTTGCCCCTACATCACCATGATTGTTGGGGATGAGGGGTAGCTGTGGATTAGCATGTGTACTAGGATTCCATTTCTGTACAAACCCAACATTTTTTTTTTTCGTGGTGGCTGGCTGGTATGGGTATCTAAACCTTTGATCTTGATGTTATAACACCACGCTCTAACCAACTGAGCTAACCAGCCAGCTCAAAACTAACAATCTTTTGCTCATGTATATATAAGTACTGGCACATAGACAATATATATATATATTTTTTTTTTCCTTTTTGTCTTTTACTGACCGGTAACGGGATCGCAACCCTCGGTGTTGCGC
>NW_007734743.1:47905-49023 GCF_000696425.1 Galeopterus variegatus | reverse complement strand
GACCGGTAACGGGATCGCAACCCTCGGTGTTGCGCCCGTACCGGGGACAGGCAACGGGATCACAACCCTTGCGCCCGCACCGCGCTCAGCCAGTGAGCGGGAACAGGTCTCCACATGGGATCCGAACCCTCAGCGGGAGCGCCGCCGCACTCCCAAGCGGTGCACTCTCCAGTGCGCCACCGGGCTGGCCCGACAATATATTTTTGAAGGGCTCCCACTTTTTACTTTATATGCTTCTGTTTGATTATGCTATATAAAAGATTTGTGATTTTTAAAGCAATATAAGCTTTTTTTAAAAAAAAAAAATGCATATAGCCTGTCATGAATGTCAGACTAAATCCAGAATTGTTTTCATTTAGGAGTGAGTTAAGATCTCAGGGGGAAATAAGGGCGAAGAATGACCAATAAGCACATGGAAAGATGCTAACATCATTAACCATTAGGGAAATACAAATCAAAGCCACAACGTGATATCGCCTCACACCCATTAAAATGGCTAATATCAACAAAGCAACGGAAAATCACAAGTGTTGGTGAGGATGCAGAGAAATTGGAACTCTTGTGCATTGCTGGTGGGAATGTAAAACGGTGCAGCTGCTGTGGAGAAGGGTATAATGGTTCCTCCACAAATTAAACATGGAATTACCATATGACCCAGCAGTTTCACTTCTGGAAATACATCCAAAAGAATTGAAATTAGGGCTTTCAACAGGTATTTGTACATCAATATTCCTGGAACCATTATTTAAAAACCCAAATGCTCATCAATAGACAAATAGATAACAAAGTGCGAGAACATACAATGGAATATTACTCAGCCTTAAAAAGGAATAAAATTCTGACATGATACAATGTGGATGAACCTTGAAGACATTATGCTAAATGAAATAAGCCAGATTCAAAAGGATAAATATCGTGTGATTCCAATGATATGAGGTACTTAGAATAGCCAAATTCATAGAGACAGAAAATAGAATGGTGGTTGCCTGCGGCTGGGGGAGAGAGAAATGGGGAGTTAGAGTTTAATGGTAGAGTTTCAGTTGTAAATAGGAAAAAGCGGGGGCCGGCCCGTGGCTCACTCGGGAGAGTGCGGTGCTGATAACACCAAGGCCCCGGGT
>NW_007734743.1:44997-47327 GCF_000696425.1 Galeopterus variegatus | reverse complement strand
CACCAAGTCAAGGGTTAAGATCCCCTTACCGGTCATCTTTTAAAAATATAAATAAATAAATAAA
Organism: Galeopterus variegatus; assembly: GCF_000696425.1. Taxonomy (NCBI): domain Eukaryota; kingdom Metazoa; phylum Chordata; class Mammalia; order Dermoptera; family Cynocephalidae; genus Galeopterus; species Galeopterus variegatus. Next base: position 47,263 of record NW_007734743.1, on the reverse strand, counting down.
TAAATAAATAAATAGGAAAAAGCTCTGGAGATCAATGGTGGTGATGGCAGCACAATTTGAATGTACTCAGTGACACTGAACTGTACAACTAAAAGTAGTAAAACTGGTCAATTTTATGTTACCACAATGGAAAATTAAGCAGGAAACAAGATCACCAACCAGTGGCGAAACCCTGGTGGCCCAAAGAGGCCCCAGACACTGGCCCCCACCTGCAGTGCTTGATGAACTCGATGTTGGTGTAGTGGAGTTTGCCAAGACTCTCCTCCAAGTACTGTCTGAAGCTGCGCAGGGACAACTGGATGACATCGACATAGCTAAGCAGTTCCCGGTGCAGCGTACTGCTGAGAATGAACAGCCTGTGGGGGGCACAAGAGGGTCAGGATGGTGATGCGTACCAGCCTGGGGACATGGGAGGGGCAGGTGGTGATGGGTGACCAGCCTGGAGGACATGAGAGGGTAGTGGTTAAAGCATGGGAGGACATCCTGGGAGGCTGCTTGAGGTCTACACTCTGTGAGTTCTGGGACCACCAGAACAACCCATGCACAGCTTCTCTGGGTAGCAAAGGAGGCAATAGAAGGAAGTTAAAAATGCCAGTGTGTGCAGGACACAGAGTGTCACCCTGGATGTGCTGGGTCAGAGCACATCCCTCTCCTGTCTCTGACCCCTGCCACCAAATTGGTAAAAGAATCCCAGTCCCTACTGTATCTTTGTCCTCCCTCCAGCAGGCTCTCAGTCTGACCCCTGGCAACATGGCTCCTGTGTCCTGTGCTCTCTCAAGAGTGCCCTGCAAGTTTCCTCTTTACAACCAAGTCCACCCAAGCCAGCTGTCCTTGTGTGCCTGAGGGCTGCACAGACACCTGCCAGGCTCTTCTCCATGACCTGTCTGAGGCCTCCATCTCACATCCCTGAAGGGCCTCCCTGGGGCCCCCTGCTCTGTCTGGAGCACACCCCTACCAGGAGCTTGGGCCAGTGCACCTTCTCTGATTGGGGAACTTGTCCCCTTCTCGCTTTCCTCCATCCCAGGCCAGGGCTCCTCTGGGTTCATCTCCAAATGCCGCCGCCCTTCTTGATTTCCCCTGAGATGAAGAGGTCTTTCCCAATATTGACATTTCCAGGCATGTCATTTGTACCCTTGCATGCTGACTTATGTGCACCCTTTTCTCTTTCTGGATACTCACTTCTCCCTCCTCAACCAGATGTTTCACAGAGTTTGACTCTTTGACTCATAAAGAGGTTAACTCAAGAGAAGTTTCCTTTGGTGCCTTCTCCACCTTTGTCTCCAGGAAGAGACTGACAGCTCCTTTGAACACACAGCCTGGTTGGGATTATAGAGCCACATGGCTAGGATGGAGACTCCCAGGGCCCCTTACTTTTGGCTCTTCGTGGCGTTCAAGAAGATATGCTCCATGTCGTGAATCTTGCGGTGGAAGTTTTTACTCCTGGTGTTTTGCTCTTCTTGGAACTGGCAGAACATCAGCCTCTCCTTGTTTAGTATCTCGGTCATCCCGGCACAGTGGCTGTCCAGCTGCTCTCGATGAAGCAAGAGCTCGGCTGAGAAAGGATGAGGAGAGCTGGGGGTCTCTGGGACCTGACTCACCTCAGCACATTCCTTTCCTGGAACAATGCCCACCCGCTGCCCCTGCTGGCCAGCTGCAGCACGGGGGACCACTCCAGTCAAGGTCCCTTCCCAGGCTTGGGTTGGGAATGGGCTCTGACCTCAGAAAGGCCAATCTGAGCCTGCCCCAGGTCTCTGACTGGAGAAGAGGCTGAGCTCCATTGTGAGCAGGGAGCTCCCTGCTGGTGGAGACATCTGCCTATGGCAGAGGGAACAAAACCAGGGAGATGGAGAGTCCTGGGGAGCAGCCGGGGAGCAGAGGGGTGGGAGAAGGGTGCTGGGGAGGGCTGAGATCTAGGTGAGAGAGTCTGGGGGGACAACATGCACAAAACCAGGCAGTCTTTACATCAGTGGACACTTGTATCCAATGAGCCTGAATTCCACTGGCCTCCAAGGTGGAATAAAAAGAACAAGGGTTGGGCTTCCAGAGCCCCATCATAGGCCTTTAGAGCAACCAGAGGGCCCCTAGATCCCCCCGCCAACCCCCCCTATTGTCTGGAGTGGTGGAAGTGCTGTGGTGCCAGCTCTGCCAAAAATGACTGGTGTGACGCTGGGACTTCATTTCTCTGGCCTCGGTTTTCACACTGTACACTGGGCCAGGGAGCCTTGGAAGGGAAAGGGACCAACCTTCAGAGAGCTTGTACTCAATA